>NC_069500.1:342930320-343027820 GCF_027579735.1 Bombina bombina
AAACACAGTTGATTGATAATAAATGGCTTCAGCGAAACACATGAGTGAAAGAAAAGTTTTTGTGTTATCATTCATATTCTCTAAAAAATGGCCAAGAAATCACAAATTCTGCCAGGGTATGTAAACTTATGAGCACAACTGTGTGTGTATATATATATATGTGTGTGTATATATATATATATATATATATATATATATATATAGTGTGTGTGTGTATATATATATATATATGTATGTATATATATTGTGTGTGTATATGTATGTGTGTATATATATATATATATATATATAATGTGTGTGTGTGTATAGATATATACAGTATATATATATATATATATATATATATATATATACACACACACACACATTTATCTATATATAAATATATACACATGCATACATAGTTTATATAATCATATAAGTACTGTATTGCAAGATATAATTTTCTAGGAACAGTTTTCAGTATCTAGCAATTAAAGAGACATGAAATCCAAAAACAACTTTCCAATGTGCTTCTTTTATCAAATTTACTTAATTATTTTGGTATCCTTTTTTAAATAAGTAATGCACTAATGGGAGCTAGCTGAGCACATCTTATGAGATAATGACAAGATATGTATGTGCATCTACCAATCAGCAGCTAGCTCCCAGTAGTGTAATACTGCTCCTGAGCATACCTAGGTATGCTTTTCAACAAAGGATACCACTTGAACAAAGCAAATTAAATAATAGAAGTAAATTGGAAAGTTGTTTAAAATTGCATGCTCTGAGTTCCGGAGGAGGAGCACAGGTGTGGGCTCACGTGAGACACCTGCTCTGACTTACCTTTCAAGCAAGCTTGCTGGCGGGAACTCTGCGCCCAAATCCCTAGACCCTGGGCGGCTTGCATAGCCAAAGTTATCGCTACTGGAACTCACATTAGTGCCACTCCAATGCACTAAGCTGCAGGAAGCAGCAGCCACAAGGATTCTAACAGGGCTCAAAAATACCTGCACAGATACCTATACAAAAGTCTGCACCCCGCTGCAACATTGTATCGTTAAAGGAGAAGGGACAGACTTTTTCTTAAGCGCATATAATCAGCGTATTAACTACCCCATACATCTCTCCTCTATCAGTGTTACGGGAGGGAAGCTCTATTTGCCCCGGATGCCGTATGTCCCACGCCGACTGGGTAGGAGACGAAGTTTAACTGACACAAAGTACCCTATTTGCCTTAGACCCCCCCCCCTCTTGTCCTAACCTTTCTGAACCATTGGAAAAGTGGGAGAGAACTCACCAGCCTCTGGTGGATCACGGCACAGCCTATTGTCCGGATTACGTTTTCTGCCAGGTCCTGGGGTGCCTGCTGAATGGTTTCCAGCTGAATATTGCCCACCGCGTACAGCAATCTACAGTGTATCCGATGATAGGAGGGAGAAGAGGTGCAGCAGCCATGGGAGCGCTGCTTCCGATTGGTCCAGACGTCCACTCCCACCGGTGCTGTGTGAGGGGCTCGGATCATTCCTGTCTGCTGCGTTGCCCTTCCTGACCTGGGTCGCGGCAATACCCTTCCGGACCTCTCAGCATTACCTGGCTGTTCAGCGCTCCCCCTCCCACCAGTGCTGCATGAGGGGGGGCTTGTCTCCACAGGCAAGACTCCTCGGAACAGGTAAGGTATACGATGCCTAACTGACACACGGCTGTGTCTTTTCAGACTTTCAAATGCAGTATCAGCAATTATAAGTGTTTCTTACAATAACTTAACTCTCTGCCACAACTAAACTGCAACTGATACCTCGTTCAGAACTTAATTGGATGTCCATCTCCCACTGCCTTCACACCAAGACATTAGGTCAGGGATGGACTTAAGACTAGTTCATGAGAAGGCACTGGGTTAATAATAAGAGAGAGAACAAGGAGGAGAAAATTGAAGAGTACTGTTCTAATGTGTGAACTGCCAAAATTCTGGATCTTTTCTCATTCTCACCTCAGAACTATGATATGTGTGTTAAAAACTGCTAAGAATATATGCATAAGGGTATAATAGGTATGGGTTTTGAAGTTTAAGAAAAGAGGGGAGACAAAGAGTGGCGTTCAGGGAACTGGAAGGATACTGCTTCTGTATGCTCTGATAAGTTAATACATGGTCGTTTTTTTTTGCATATAGTAATGTTTAGACAGAATATGAACACATAGCTCCCAGGGAAAATAGCAAACAGAGTATAAGTCTGTCAATTGATCAGGAGCTGGGGAATTTGTTCACTTTTCTTTTCGTTATGCTGGCAAATTAATCAACTCTTGGGCCGTCTTAAATGCATGACCTCACTTTGTCTAAACATATATATAGGTATTGGAGAGTGTCTCCTCTAATATCTAAAATATACTCTCCTAAAGTGTACCTTAATTCAACTGAAAAACCCTCTTAGGAAATAAGAAATACTGTGCCTTGCTGGCACTGGCAACTAATTACCTTTTCTTAAATATATTCCATATAAGTTTGGGGATATGAAGTCTCAGATATAAAGAGCAGTCACTGTGACTCGAGTATACAGCATATACCCCTCACCCAGAAGCATACAAAGATACATTCAATACTAAATAAGGTATTCAAGATTTGTCTTAATTGATCCGCCTGGGGAACTCTATCTACAGGAAACACTAGGTTCATTGGTATAAATTTTGCTAGTGCTGGGGTGAATAGCCCAGAATAAACTCACTTTAACACATGCACCAAAGTAATTTTGTATATTTGTGTATAAATCCCCCTGCAGGCCAACTACTACTTTAATTGAACTTTGTAGGAGAAGGCATTGGGTTAAAAATAAGAGAGTGGAAAGAGAGAGAGGTGAAAACTAAAGAGTACTGTTTTACTGTGTGAATTGTTAAATACTAGATTTTCTCACTCTTATTTCAGGACCCCGACATGATTGTTAAAAATTGTTAAGAATTTATGCATTTGGGTACATTAGGTATAGGTCTTGATGTCTAATTATATAAAATAATTTGTGTGTTCTACTGTATAAAATAAATTGCACTAGACTATCCTTAAAAAGGAAGGAAAGGGGGAAGGGGGGGAAGGGGGAGAAATAGAGAGGCCTTCAGGGATTTGGAAGGATATTGTTTCTGTCTGTTTTGAGGAATCAACATATGGTTGTTTTTCGCATATAGTAACCTTTAGACTGAATATGAACATATAGCTTCCAAGGGAATCAGCATACAGAGCATACGTCTGTCAAATGATTAGGAGCTGGGTAATTTGCTCTCTCTTCTTTTCTCTAGGCTGGCAAATTAAGCAATTCTTGAGGTGTCCTATATGCATGGCATTATTTTGTCTAAACACATACATAGGTATTAGAGATTGACTTTTTCAATATCTAAAATACATTCTTTTAAAGTACACCTTATTCCAACCCAAACCTTCTTAGGAAATAAGAAACACTGTGTTTTGTTTGATACTGGCAATTAACTATTTTTCCTTAATATACACTATATAAGCCTGAGGACACAAAGTCCCAGCTATAAGAAGATATAAATAGCAGTCACTGTGACCTGAGTATACAGCATATACCCTACAATTAGAAGTATAAAAGGACACATTTAAAATTAAATAAGGAATTCAAAACTCACCTTAACTGATCTGCTAAGGGAATTCTAATTACAAGAAATAATAGTTCCATCGGTATAAAACATGCCAGTGCTGGGTTGAATAGTCTGGAATAAATTCACTCCAACACACTCTTAGGTAATTCGTAAAGCACATAGTCCCCTTGTGGGTTAATCACTACTTTAATTGAATTTTGTGAACACATTTCACTTGAATTGATATCCTTCTTTTTTTCTTTTTTTCTTTAACACATTCACTACCTCACTTTTTTTTTTTTTTTCCTTTTTCTCTCTACGCACCAGATTTCTGTCATATGGACAGATTATTAAACACCTCTTCCAAGACTACTTCCCCCAACATGGCAGGCAGACATAAAGATAAAAAAACAAAAGGAATCCCAGAAATTGTAACAGATATTCATTCCATAACACCAAATATTAACCCTGTAAATGAGGCATTTAATATCCAGAATTTGGTTACCCATATCTCAGATGCACTGACCCCTAAATTTTATATTTTAAAATCTGAAATAAAACAGGATATTGCTGCATTAACTCAGGAAGTTAGACATTTCTCAAACAGAATACAGGAGGTCGAACAAAGGGTCTCAGACCTCGAGGATCTTACTAATACACATAATGTTAGTATTGAGGAAACAAATATTAAGATTCAAAAAATGCAGTTAAGAATGGAAGACCTCGAGAATCGATCTCGTAGAAACAACATCAGAATTATTGGTATACCTGAGGATAAAAAGTATGAAAATCTAACCCTATTTATCACAGGGACCTTAGTCCAACTCCTTGAGATGCCTAACACTCAAATAATAATCGAGAGAGCCCATAGAATAGGTCCACCTCCAATAGACAATAAAATTAACAATAGACCCAGACAGTAATTGCTCGGTTCCTGAACTACTTAGACAAAGTTAAAATACTGCAGCAATTTAAGAAAAAACAACCAATCAGTATCAGTGGAGCTAAAATCCTTTTATTTCAGGACTTTTCAGTTGAGACCTCCACCAAGAGAAGAGAGTTGGCACCAACCTGCACTAAATTAATACAGAAAGGGTATAGAGCAACAATACTTTATCCTTCTAGACTTAAGGTAATTGTAAGGGATAACACGTACTTATTTGACAATGTACAGGAAGCTGAAAACTTTCTCGCTGATATAGACTCCCCAGCACAAACTGACAGCCAGCAGATGGAGGAGAATTAAATATAGTAGAAACCAAACTTAGTTAGACCTTGTTTAGGTAATTATGGTTTTCAACAAAGTAATAGTGGCCCTGGGAGAGGATCATCCTTGGGCTAAAGTGGCTCCCCCTCAGGTTTTTGAATTGAGATGTTTTCTTTTTAATGTTAATTATTGTTATAAGCGGTTATTCTTGAGTTTGCATTTTTTTCCTTTTTTTTCTCTCTCCCTTTTTCTTTTTTCTCCCCTCTTCCTCTCTTTTTTCTCTCTTCTCCCATCTCTCTCCTTCTGCCATAGCCTCTGTTTATCAATATACAAATGACAAAGTTACTAGATAAATTTAAGATAGTATCATGGAATATTGGGGGTATTTCCAATCCCATCAAAAGGAAAGCCATCATTACTCATATGAGGAAAATACAAGCAGATCTAGTATTCTTGAAAGAAACACACTTGAGAAGTAATTGCTTCACCTAGTGTTAGGAGGAAAAGAGGGGTAGCTATCTTGATTGGTAAGAAGGTAGAGTCTGAAATAATACATTCCAAAAGAGACCCAGAGGGGAGATTTGTAACGCTGAAAATCAAGATTCAAAACCAATTGTTTACCCTATGTAATGTTTATGCACCCAATGTTCTAGACTATGCATTTTGGAACTTACTACAATCTGAAGTGCTTGCTTACTCAGTAGGATCTCTGGTAATAGGGGGAGACTTCAATATGGCCCCACAATCACCCATGGATAGACTACGGCAGAACAGTAAACAAATAAAACATAAAAGGGATAATTTAGAAACAAAGTTGTTCAAGAAAATAAGCCAGAACCTAGAGGTAAAAGATATATGGAGGATCCAGAACCCCGATATACAGGACTACATGTGTCTATCTAAGGCACACAAAACACTATCTAGAATAGATTTATTTTTAATAGATGAACGGCTCTGCACAACGAAAATTAAAGCAGGAATAACGCCTATTGTTCTATTGGATCACTCCCCCATCTTTATAGAAATACAACTAAACTGCTTTAAACATACCTCTGCTAGGTTCATCTTTCCATACTATCTGGCCAATGATATAAAATTTAAAAAACATTTAATTGATAAATTTAAAGAATACATTTACTTTAACTCTGAGTATCTTGATCGACCGGAAATTTTCTGGGGTGCAGCCAAGGCAATCCTTAGAGGGGAAATTACAGCTTACGCGGCTATGATATCAAAAAAACTGAAGAAAAGAGAGAAAGAGGCTACTCATTTTCTGGTTAACTCATATAATCGATATCTCTTGCAGAAAACACCTTTTAACTGGGCTAAATATATCAAAGCCAAAACTGAAAGAGATGCCGTGGCAATGCTCCTTGGAACACAGAGAGAGTTGAGGTTGCAAGCTAGAATGTATCGGTTTGGCAACAAATCTGGCAAGTTGTTAGCCAAACTAGTCAAAGGAGAAAAAAAGTCTCCTATGATTGATAAAATTGACAATTGACCACGAAGGTGAGACACTTATAAAATCAAAAGATATTTTAGAAGCATTTACAAAGTACTACAAGGACATCTACTCTGCAAGAAATACAGATGAGGACAAAACTGTGAAATTCTGGAGTGAAATCAATTGCCCCACTGTTCCAACAGAAATAAATATTAGCCTGAATAGCCCGATATCGGTTGAAGAAGTTAAAAAAACGATCTCAGAAATGCCCTTGAATAAAGTAGCAGGCCCTGATGGGATCCCCAATGAGATCTACAAGATATTAGCTGAAGAAATGGCTCCCTATTTATGTAAATTGTATAACGATTTTTATATAAAACCATACCACCTAGTTTCTCTGCTTCACACACAATTCTACTTCTTAAGGGAGGAAAAGATCCCAAAGACAAGGGATCTTATCGACCTTTAGCTCTATTTAATTCAGAATATAAGATCCTTGCTGCAATTCTAGCACATAGACTTCAAAGCGGCCTCCCGCATAATATTCATACTGATCAAGCAGGGTTCATTTACCACCGAAATTCTGCCTCTAAAATACGCAAAGTGTTGCTGACAACAGAATATTTTCAGACTCAAGAGGGGGGGATGTAGGGTACCACAGCTCTTGCAATAGTCGCAATTGATGCAGCGAAAGCCTTTGACTCAGTTCACTTTAGCCATATATTTACTTCTCTAGATAAGTTTGGGTTCAAGGACAATTTTCTCAACTTCATAAAAAACTTGTATAAATGTCCTCAAACGAGAATGATAGTCAATAACTCTCTATCCCCAGAAATCAAAATTGAAAGGGGAACACGCCAAGGTTGCCCTCTATCCCCCCTTCTTTTCGATATAGTCATAGAGTCCCTAGCATTAACGATCAGACAAAATCTTGAGGGGATCAGAATAGGTGCATATGAGTTGAAGATCGCGTTATACGCAGACGACATACTCCTTTATATTGCAAATATGAAGGCAAATATACCTAAACTCTTGGGCATAATTGCTCAATATGGGTCTTTTTCTGGATATAGTATTAATGCATCCAGGTCTGAGATATACTGGATCAGGAAGAACACATACTCATTAGAGGACAGTCCGTTTAAGGTGGTCTCTGAATCATTTAAATACTTAGGAATTACAATCCCAGTTAAAATCAATGATTTATACAAAATCAATATAACACCAATTTTGACAAATATACACGAAAAAAATGAAAGCTTGGAAAAACCTGCCAATATCATTTTCTGGCAGAATAGCATTATATAAAATGATCCTTCTTCCAAAACTTCTATATGTATTACAAAATACTCCAATAATTATATTTGAAAAAGATATCCGTCTAAATAGAGCAGTCAGAAATTTTATTTGGCAAGAGAAGAGATCTAAGATAAATTATCCCTAGCAAAAGAATTTGGAGGCTTAGCCCTTCCTGATATCAGACAATACAATTTGATCTTTTTGGCACGAACAGTGGCGGACTGGTTTCACTCCAAAAATTATGTATCAAATATATTGCTTGAAGAAAATGTCTGCCATCCATTTCACCCAGTAGGGCTGGTTCATTGTGAGCCTAAAACACTACCCTCTGAAATTAAAAAGCTCAAAACTATTTTAAACCCCATAAAAGCATGGCGGAAAATAGGGGCTTTGCTCAAAATTAATTGTAATGTTTCGCAACACTTACCAATAAAGGGGAATCCAAAATTTCAGCCTGGCCTGAACTTAGCTACCTTTGGCAATTGGTCCCAGTTGGGACTTAACAGAGTCCAGCAACTTATAAAGAAGGAAACAAATAACATAAAAACTTTTGAAGAACTGAAAAACGAATTCAGGGTACCTAATAGGGAGTTTTTTTGCATACCTGCAAATTAGACACTACGTCACAGGATTAGTCAGGAACATAGACTGGTCCTGGACCTTGGGAAAATTGGAAAACTGGCTGCTATTGATTAAAAATGGATATATGTCAATAACTCCCTGTTACTCATTTCTCAGCACAAATAAAGGAACTCCTTTGTTAGATCAAATGGCGCTAGACTGGAATAGGCTAACTGCTCCTGATCTTTTAGACTCAAAATTTATTCAAAAGTCAATTAGTAAAGTAAATCGGGCTACTCTATCTGCCACCTGGAGAGAAGCGCACGTCAAAATGTTACACAGAGCATATTTTACCCCAGAAAAAGGCCATAAAAGACATAACTCAGAGTTTGATAAGTGTCCGAAATGCTTGCTTAAAGCAGCGAATCTGATACACATGATCTGGAACTGCCTGAAAATCAGGCAATTCTGGTACAAACTAGAATACTGGCTCAACAACAACTTAGAAACTGCCACCATGACTTTTACGCTGACACAAATCATATTCTGTATTAAACAAAGTGAAGAACAACAGCCCCAGGAAAAATGAATTATTCTTACAATTCTAGCCACTAGATATTTGTTATTTAAAGCTTGGAAGAAACGTAGGACCCCCACAATCTTAGAAGTTAGAAATTGCCTAAAGAAACAATGTATGATAGAGCAGAAAGACACTAACATTAACAATGAAGAAGATATCAAAAAAACATTTTCGAAATGGTCTGCCTTTATTAGAGGATACTCGAAGACCGAAATAGAGCTGCTGATCTTTCCATTTCGGAACTCTGAATTGGTATTACTCGATGCATGGTAGGGGGAAAGAAACGGGAAAGAGGGGTTATGCTTTTCTCTAACTGTTTCTCTTTTTTTTTCTTTCTTTCTTTTCTCTTTTTTATTATTTTACTTTTGTATGTTTTGACTAATTATTGATGACGATGGGTTTTATGTGTATGAAATGAAAATCCAGCAATCTGCTGTAAGGAAACAAAGTTTTGCTGTTTAATTTAATGGTGAAACTGGATACATTCGACTTTTAACTTTGTGTTTTTGTTTTCTTTTGTTGTGAATTATTGCTGTCAATAAAACTTAATTTAAAAAAAAATTATAGGTAAATTATAGAGAATAAAAAAAATAAGTAATTGGTATACACTCCATTTTCTGCTATGCTTAATAAACACATGTTATGTAAGATTTAGTATTAAGTTTCATTTCCCTTTAAGTCATTTTATCTCAAGAATAGATTAATTGCTTGAGTCAAAAATCCAACATTATATTAAAGGGACAGTCTACTTGAAATGTTTTAAAAAGACAGATAACCCCTTATCCATTCCCCAGTTTTGCATAACCAACACTGTTATGTTAATACACTTTTTACCTCTGTGATTACCTTGTATGCAAGCCTCTGCAGACTGTCCCCTTATCTCAGTTATTTTGACAGACCTATATTTTATTAAATCAGGGCTGTTGGATGCATAACTCCACAGGACTGAGCACAATGTTATCTATATGGCACACATAAACTAGCAATTTCTGTCAAAATGCACTGAAATAAGAGGAGGCCTTCAACTGCGTAGAAATCAGTTTATGAACCTACCTAGGTTTAGCTTTCAACTAAGAATACCAAAGGAACAAAACAAATTTGATGCTAAAAGTGAATTTGAAAGTTGTTTAAAATTGCATGCCCTATCTTAATCATGAAAGTTTAATTTTGACTTGACTGTCCCTTTAATGAGTGCCAAAAGGTTTGCTTGACTTATCTATTCCACCCTGTGCTACATTAAAGGCCATGTTTAAAATGGCAACATGAACATAACAGAGATGCCATTTTTAAAATGTTTTAGAAATCAAACCGCAAACTGACCTTATTTTCTGATCTGCATGACTAATTCACTATCTCCTAAGAGCTGCCAATTCATACTTTGTACTCCCCAAAATTTTATAGATGCAATCCAGAACTGGGAAGCCAAGACTAGGTTCTTCTTTTTTGTGTTAGTGGGGAAAACCTATTTACCATGAAAAGCTCTTGTGCCAGCCATGAAAAGTTCTGGTGACAGCCATGAAAAGCTATGGTGACAGGAGGATGGACTCATGAAGTTAGGTTGGAGCAAAGGTATAGTTGCCTGTTTTTTTGTGGGTGGAACTTGGCATAAAATAGGTTGAGTTAGTTGAGCCATCCATGGGCCTGGATAGCTGATCCGGTAGAGTTTTTAACTTGAGAAAGGATTGGGCTTGGGGGACTGTAATATTTTTGCACCCATGATGGGTGGTGTTCACAAAGAAGAGAGGAGACTCATACTGAACTGGGTGCTTGGTCAAATGGTCACTTTTTCATTAACTGTACCCACACATATTATATACCGTTTTTCTTGCCATTAAATGGACTTTCTAAAGATACTTTTTCCAACTTTGACCCCCAAAATCTGTTACACATCTACAACCACCAAAAAACACCCATTCTAAATAGTTTCTAAATTTTGTCCTGAGTTTAGAAATACCCAATGTTTACATGTTCTTTGCTTTTTTTTGCAAGTTATAGGGCAATAAGTACAAGCAGCACTTTGCGATTTCCAAATCATTTTTTTTTTTTCAAAATTAGTGATAGTTACATTGTAACACTGATATATCTGTCAGGAATCCCTGAATAACCCTTCACATGCACTGTATATATTTTTTAAAAGAATACAACCTAAGGTATTAAACTTGGGGTATTTTGACTCTTTTCATGCAACCATTTTACCACCAATCTATGCCAAAGTTTGAAAAAAAAAAATGTGTTCAGCAAAATCTCCTGAGTACAGTGATACCATCCATGTATAGGTTTGTCGGGTTGTCAGGGGGCTAAAAGGCCTTATTTTTAGGGGGCACATTTTTAGGGGGGACATTTTTGAATCCGGCCAATGCAGTTTACCCCTATCAAACCATATATTTTTGAAACGCAGACACCCTAGGGTATTTGAAATGCTAGTATTTTTTTTTTTTTATTATTTATTTAAGTAGCAATCAGACAGTTAACATAAGTTCTGCATAGATAATTTAGCCACAGTCCATCTGTATACATAGAAAAGGAGGCGTTCAAGTTCACATAACAGATATAATCGTGCGGCTAGGAAGTAGTGTGAGTTTGTCTCATATACCGCCTGATGCAGTTTTATTTTTTATAACAACAAACATTCCAACATATAAAATGAGAAAAAAACAAAAATAACTTAAGAAGCAATCAGATAGTTAACTGGAGTTCCATAAGGAGAGTGTGGCCTCTACCCAAGTGAATACAGAAGAAGGAAGAGATCAAACTTATATAGCAATTACATTTGAACAGCCAGGGAGCAGTGTAGAATTGTTTCATGTACTGCCTGATGCAATTTTATACATCAGTAAACAATCAAGTAAATAAAAAAAATAAAAAAATAAAAAAATAAATAACAAGGATCACATAAGTCTTAACCTACGAGAGCATACGCCACGTGTGGTTTAATACGCCATCTGCATGCCACTCCTCACTCTCCCTGGTATCTTTTCAACAAGGTCTACACACACAACCTGCCCTTCAGGTTCTCCGTCATGAGAAATGTGCTGTTACGGAAGGGGGCTAAAATCGTGTTCCCCACATTCTCAGGCAGACTTAGCAGATAGGGTTCCCATTTAGTTATGAATCTAGTTATTCTCTTATCTACATCTCCTTTTACTTCAGCCTGTTCTGTCAGTAGTTGTGAGTGTACAGTGTTCCGGACAAGAGAGAACGGGGGTGATTTGCTGTGAACCTAAAACCTAAATATTAGTTGTCTAGCCAGTAGAATTACCATATGGTATGAAAAAGCTAGATCCCCTTTGCGTGCAATCTTTTTCTAAAAATAAGACTTGGTACAGAGTTAATGTTGTGGGATGTTTACAAATCCTGGAGAGCCAGAAGGAGATTTTCCTCCCAGTATCACTGTAGTTTGGGGCAACGCCACAGTAGATGTGTAATGTCAGTTGAGACAAGTTGACATTTAATACAGATGTATTGAGCATTGGGAACCCATTTGCAGCTTAATTTTGGAGTAATGTATGATAAGTACATTAATTTAGTGTGGGACTCCCTCAGGCTTGCTGATAATGTCACTTTGTTAACTCTTGAAAACTCTTTTGCAGAATGTCAGTAACATTTTCAATTTCTACAATGTTTCTCCATTTGTCCTCCATTTGTGTCATGAGGGCATTTTTGAAGTGTGCAATAATAAGTGAGTAGGTAGGAGTGATGGAGCGTGCCCCCTGACGGGCTAGCATGCATAGCGAGGTGATATTAGTATTGGACCAGCAATTCATTCCCTGTGTTTTGAGTGCCCAGACATAGTGTTTACTTTGAAAGTAGGCAAAGGTATTCCTGGGGGATAGATTATACCTATCTCTTAGTTCCTGAAAAGAGAGCAATTGACGGGTGGTACGGTCAGTAGATGCAAGATATTATAAAGACCTTTTGCTTGCCATTGGCGAAACACTAGAGTGGAGAGTCCCTGAAGGAAATCCGGATTGCCCATAAGGGGCAAGTAAATACGAGTATGCTCTGAGATACCCCATAGTCTGCAAAACCTGACCTAGGCTTTTAGAGGGTCTCTAAACAAGATGTTTTTACTTATTGGGGGTGGGAGGGAGGAGAGTGTACTGTGTGGAAGGAATGCAGGATTATAATGCGGTAAGAGCTGTTTTTCTAGGTAGATGTCGCCAAAGAAGTTGGTGTCCGCAAGCCAATCCACCACCAGTTTTGCTAATGTGGCCCAGTTGTACCACAGTATGTTGGGCAATTTAAACCCCCCCCTTGTTATAGGGAGCGCCATTTTAAGGGCACTGATTCTCTTTTTTTTTCCCCTTCCAGGTGAAATGTGTTATACTAGATGTGAGACTCTGTATGTCATGGCGGGAAAGCAGGAGGGGTAACATTTGTACGGGATATAAGATCTTAGGGAGGGCTACCATTTTCACTAAACGTATCCTTCCAGTGAGAGAGATTGGGAAATTATTCCAGTTTTTAAGTATCCTTGTGATTTATTTTATGCTATGGGCAAAGTTTATATGGTATATGAGATTTGGATTTACATGTAAAGTAATGCCTAGATACTTGAAGGAGCCATCTGTGACTCTTAGACCAAACCGTTCTATGGAAAGATCCTGGGTATTGCGGAGCCAAGTGACCTCAGATTTTTTCACATTTATTTTGTATCCTAAAAAGGATCCAAATTTCAGAAAGATATCTAAAAGGTGTGGGAGTTCTGTTTCTGGGTCAGAAAAGTAAAGGAGGAGGTCTATAAGGATAGATGTAATCTGTGTTCTCCTATCCTAAAACCAGGACAAATCTTCCTGACATAGCAAGCCAAGGGTTCTATGGCAACATCAAACAACAGAAGGGAGAAGGGGCAGCCCTGTCTTGTTCCTCTCTCTAAGACAAATGAGGAGGAAAGTCTCCCATTGATAATTAAGGATGTTGTAGGTTGGTTGTATAGATTACGAATGGATTGGAGAAAATTACCTGTGATTCCAAAATTTTCTAAAGAGGTGTATAGGTGTTCCCAATCAATTCTATCAAACGCCTTCTCCGCGTCTACTGCCAAAAAAACAGGCATCTGAAAGATGTTATGAAGATGTTCCCTGTCTGTTTTGCCAAAAATGGGATATTACGGCCAGCGTCCTTCGGATTTTTCTAACAGAAGTGCGAGATTTTATGAAGCCCGCTTGATCCTCACCAATGATTTGTCCCATTAAACTGGCTAAGCAGTCCACTAAAATCTTGGTGTATATGATATCGCCTCTACTCTACTAGATATTAGATCAGAATATATAAATACATGGGAAGAATGGATAACTTGGGAAGACAACAAGAAACTACAAAATAGAAGTAGTGTACTAGAGGTGTCATTGGATTAAGCTCTCCATTGCTCTTTTACTGTTGGTGAATAATCATGGGTGACCACTCTCTTTTCTTTCCTTTTCTATACTCCTCTTTTTTTTTCTTTATCCTCCTTTCCTACTATTTATTACTCTTTAATACGCTATAAAAAATGTTAAGCGAAAGATATATTGATATTTATTATTTATACATAATGATTGGAATGTATGAGGTGATGATAAAAAAATAATCTGCTATAAGCAGAATATGGTCTACTGAATATCTACT
Source organism: Bombina bombina (assembly GCF_027579735.1). Classification (NCBI taxonomy): domain Eukaryota; kingdom Metazoa; phylum Chordata; class Amphibia; order Anura; family Bombinatoridae; genus Bombina; species Bombina bombina. The sequence goes on from NC_069500.1 coordinate 342,944,580, forward strand.
AAAAAGATATAAGCTCTCATAACTCAGTTTATGGACAAAATTATCATTGTTCTTGAAACTAGGAATACATTTAAAACATTTTTTAACAATTAAGAAAACAAAAGTGTTGACACAGCCAGTTTTATTTTGATTTTCTTTTGTATCTTTGTATCTCTGTATTTACTGGAAAATGTAATAAAAATATTTCAAAATAAAATCTTTGTGTATAGATTGTAATCGCTATTTAGTAGCAAAATAGGCCTGTAAGAGGAGGGTAGGGTGGGGTCTCGGTCAGGTTTAGGGATAACGCATATGTAGGCCTCTGTAAACGTATTGCTGGGAGTAGCAGCTCCTGTCAAGTAGTCAGTGAATAAGTTAGCTAACACCGGTAAGACTTCGGGTTTAAGAATTTTGTAATATTCAATAGGTATATTGTCTGGTCTCACCGTCTTTCCTGATTTAGAGGATTGAATAGCTTTAGATACTTCTAGTGGCTGAATTGGGGCATTCAAAAAGTTGCGCTGGTCATCAGTTAACTTAGGGACGCGAATACTTCTCCATAAGTTTTGTTGTTCATCTCTAGCTGTTGGGTAGCTTTTGTATAGGGACTGGTTGTCTATTGGTCTTGGTTGGGGATTGCAAGTAGGTGTTATAAGCATCTGTTAGTTTGGGTAAAATTTGAGATGAATTATGGAGTTGAGTCTTATTGTAGTGAGCTGCGTATGATGAGACTTGTCCCTGCATAACCACCTTAGAGGCATGCCAAAATAGGTCCATATTTGCTCTGTGCTGTACATTGTTTATTGTGTAATCATTCCATTGGGACTGGAGGTGTTTCTGAAAGGCTGTGTTGTGTGATAAATATGTGGGGTACCTCCAAGTTTTTTTGTGGGGGATTCTGTGGGGCGGGATGGAGTAGCAACCAGATGGGGGCGTGGTCTGAAATAGTCACAGGTGTAATCTCGATCTTTGGGATATCAACAGTCAGGGTGAGGGATACTAGAAAGTAGTCTATCCGAGATAGTGTGGTGCGTTTTAGACAAACAAGTATAGTCTCTAACCAAAGATGTGCAAGACCGCACCATAAATCAATGATATTTAGTGTCTCTTTAAATGCCAAAATGAGATTAGTCTCTTTTTTTAGTGCCAGAGGTGAATCTAAGGTTTGTGCGAGTTGTCGGGTCTCTATAGCAGTCTAGGGGGAAAGCCTGAGCCAGGTTAAAGTCCCCACCCACTAATAACGGAGCTTCAGAGTATCCCAGTAGTTTAGCTTGGGTTTCTTGACAGAATTGAGTCGATAGAGTCTTAGGCCCATAGATGTTGCCTAGGGTGTATACAGAAGTAGCTAACGTTAAGGTCACAAAGATATATCTGCCTTGTGTGTCTATTAGGGGTTTGGCCAATGTGATGGGGAGACCTTTACGTATCAGGATCGCTACCCCTTTTTTCCCTACCCTCAGAAGGAGAATATAAAACCTGCCCCACCAGCGTGTCTTTAATTTCTCATGTTCTTGGGCATTTAGTCTGGTTTCGTGTAGGAGGGCTATATCTGCATGTATAGATTGCAAGTGTTGGAGGATCATGCTGCGCTTCGCTGGGGAGGGTATCCCTTCCACATTCCAGAAGACTATTTTATACATGTGTGTCATTATATTGAAGGGTCATGGAGGCTTGTGGGAGGTTAAAGTAACCAAAAATATGGAGGGCAGGGTCAACTGTCGAAGACCAAGGTAGAATAAGCCTCTGTCTCTCTATCCCTATGAGGTTGTGTAATGTGTAGCTTGGCTGTAGGGCAAAGTTTGGTGGATGTGATGAGGTTCTCCAGTAGTGGATGTTTGTATAAGTGCACAGAGTTCCAGGCTGAAACAAACACCTTCACTATTGCTATTGTTTCCCAGTAATCACCCACACATCCAGTGTACTTTACCCCTGAACTGGTGCGGCCATTGTGATCAGAGTGGTTGGGCAAGTAATGTAAAGCTGGCGATCGGGTGCTGTAGTGCAGTCTCTGAAAATTATACTGAGTGCCTGTGGATCCCCACAGGAGTCGTGGTGCCACTTAACTGCCGTCCAAGATGGCATCCGTGCAGTGTTTCTGCAGATTGGAAGCTTCAACGAGGGCTGGGGGGAGGTTGGAAGTGCCCCACATGGGTACCACTTCGGCAGTTGTTCCCCTAATGAGAGATTGTACTCACAGGGTTCTAGCGTGGATGTTACCGGCCGTTTAAGGCAGAAAGTTGCAGCTTGATGTGGAGTCCTGCAAGCGTTTTCGGCCATTCGGTAGCTCCACCCACCAGAAGTTGAAATGCTGGTATTTTAACACTTTCCATGCACTAATTCAACAACCAGGCTTTGTCAAACTTTTGGGTAGTCATTTTCGTGTGTTATTTTTTACACACATTGTACTTTAGACATGGATTCTCAGTTCCTGTTATGTGTTACTGCCAAAAAACACTTCAATATGTGTTCAACAACATCTCCTGAGTACAGTGATACCACCCATGAATAGGTTTGTCGGGTTCTCAGGGGGCTAAAATGCCTTATGTTTAGGGGGGAGCATTCCAGTTTTCCAACTTGCAATTTTCAAATCTTTCATCATGCACCCATGTCCTATTTGGAACATTTCTTAAGCCGGCCAACGTCATTTACCCCCTTCAAGCCATATATTTTTAATAAGTAGACACCCTAAGGTATTTGAAATGCTGGTATTTTCACACTTTGCATGCACTAATTTAACCACCAGTCTTTGTCAAACTTTTGGGTAGTCATTTTTTAGTGTTATTTTTCACACACATTGTAGTTTAGGCATGGATTGTCAGTTCCTGTTATGTGTTACTGCCAAAAAACACCTTAATATGTATTCAACAACATCTCCTGAGTACAGTGATACCACCCATGAATAGGTTGGTCAGGTTCTCAGGGGACTAAAGGGCCTTATTTTTAGGGGGCGCATTCCAATTTTCCAACTTGGAATTTTCACCTGTCAACATGCACCCATGTCCTATTTGGGACATTTCTAAAGCCAGACAATCTAATTTACCCCCATCAAACCATATATTTTTGAAAAGTAGACACCCCAGGTTATTTGAAAAGCTGGTATTTTAACATTTTACATGCACTAATTCAACCACCAGTCTTTGTCAAACTTTTGGGAAGTCATTTTTTTGTGTGTTATTTTTCACACACGTACTTTAGGCATGGATTATCAGTTCCTGTTGTGTTACTGCAAAATAATATATGTTCAGCAACATCTCCTGAGTGACACCACCCATGTGATACCACCCATGAATAGGTTTGTTGGCTTCTTTGTGGGTGCAATGCCAAACTTCTGACATGTGTTTGTGATTTTTTTCCCCATTTAACATATCTTCTTTGACTATCTTCTTTGTGGGGGCCTTTTTACATACCCCAATTTATTTGCTTGCCATGAACGTTCATATATTTGAAAAGTTGACACCCCAATAAACGTAACATAAACCCCCCCCCAAAAAAACACAACGGCAAATGTTAAAAAATAAAGTAAAATGTACCAGTGTGTGATACCGCTTGAAGCAGTCCCCAATGCAGAGTCCAGGCTGTCCAAGGCAATCAGGACAGTAAAGGTGGTGTCCTTTCTCTGCCCCCTCTTGGTACAGACTCTGCATTTTTTCTGAGGATTCTGCTTTGCCCAGTAGGGGGGATTTTGAAAATAAAATGGGTAGCCCCAACTCTGCTCTCTGCCATCACTGCCCGGGGAGCAGGTGCGTCTTGGTACAAAATCTGGAGCTGAAACTGTAAAAAAGCCAGTTTCATTTCGGGGTTTGCTTTTTTGAACAACAAAAAAAGCGTTGTGGGTTGAATTAAATAAATTGCAACCTTTTTGTACCAGGCCGTTGTCTTCTGCATAATTAGGTAGGGCTGCAGCAGCTGATCTGCTAGATCAACTCCACCCATATGCCAGTTATAAGCCTTGATGCACACTGGCTTCATTGTGTTCTCAGCTCTGCCACGTACAGAGACCTCCACAGTCCTCTCTTTGTGGATGGTGGTAAGAAGGTATACATCCTTCTTGTCTCTGTATTTAACTGCCAACATCTCCTCTTGGTGCAGAGCTGAGGTCTCCCCCCTTCGTAGCCGAGTGCGTGCCAGTTGTCCTGGGAAACCTGCGCGGTTCTTTCTAATTGTACCGCAAGCTACTGTATAAAAACAATACAGTAGCTTGAACAAAAGGGCACTTGTATATAAATTGTCTAGATACAAATGGTACCTTTTGTTCATCAGGGGTAATATCAGGTCCCAGACAATCTTGCCAGTGGTTCCCATATGTTCTGGGCAACCTGGAGGGTCAAGATGGATATCCTTTCCCTCGCACACCCGGAAGGCCTGAGTATACCCAGACTCACTCTCACAGAGCTTATACGCCTTTACTCCATACCTGGAGCGCTCGGAAGGAATATACTGCTTGAATCCCAGCCTTCCCTTAAACTTCATCAGGGATTCATCCACGCATATATTCCTTCCAGGTGTATAAGCCTGTGCAAACTTGGCAGTAAAGTGGGTAATCAGGGGGCGGATTTTATACAGCCTGTCAAACTGGGGATACTCGCTAGGGGGCACAGGCTGTTGTCGCTAAAGTGCATGAAATCTCTTACTCAACATACACTGGGAGAAAATGGGGGTAGAGCAAATGGGGCTACTTCTCCAGTAGTAGCGGATGGAGGGTCTCTTTATTATGCCCATCAGCATAGTCAATGCCCAGAAATTTGCCAGCATGGAACTGATGGGCATATAAATTAGTTTGGGCAACAATGTTCCCCAATACATCATCGCCCAGAAACACCTCCATTAACTGTTGGGGGTTAAATCCTGCCACATCCACATTTACACCAGGATTTGCAGTGAAGGGTGGGATATCTGGCCTCTGGTGATGACGCTTTACCCACTCTAGCAGCCACAGATACATCACTATCAGTTGAGACTGTATATAATGATGTATCTGAGCATATGGCAGGGTCAAAATTGGGGTCTGAGTCAGACATAGAGGCGTCTGACTCTGACGCAAGGATGGCATAAGCCTCCTCAGCACTATATGTTCTCTGTGACATGATTTATTTTTATCTGTCAACGAAAAAAAAAAATACTAAAAAAAATCACAAAATTTAAATTTAAATGAACTAAATGGCTCTAAAAAGAGCTTTTGGGTCTCACAAAAAAATTACTAAAAAAAAATATTAACCCCTAAAAAAATGCACAGAGCAAAAAAGTGCTGTTGTGCAAGAGACAGTGATTTATAGTGATCACTGGCAAGCTAGTGGTTAATTGCTCTGAAAAGAGCCTTTGGGTCTCACAAAAAAATTACTAAAAAAAATGAACCCTTAAAAAAATGCACAGAGAGCAAAAATATATGCCAGATGACTTCTGGTGATCTTCTTGACTGCCGGGCTCCACGTGGAGCGAAACCAGAAGTGATCACTCGAAGGGAGCGATAAAAACGGACCCCGGCAGTCAGGAACAGTATTGCAGGATGCCTCAGATTATCCGAGGAGATGTCAGGCCCATCCTTGGTCCTTAACTGAGACTTTTTCTTTCATTGCAAAAGAGCTATAATCACTTTAGGGCACTGCCCTACCAAATGCCCTTCTTAGGTCAATCTTTCTCTTTTTCGTAAAATTATAATAGCCCTTAGGGCTCCACATCATTTGGGATATAATTCACACCACTAGGAAGAGGCCAAGAACCCACACAAGAGCTTAAATTCCCTCCCACCTCCCATCTCTTCTCAGTTCTGTTCTTGGCCTACCAGGAGAAGGTTGAGAAGAGAGGTGTTTCAGCTACTAGCTTACAGATTCATATTTGGAAGCTCAGACCAATGTGAGACCCTTTATCCCTGGGACATATCATTCACAAAGAAGACAGAAGAGCTTTCCAGCAACTGAATGATACAGGGACATATGAATACTCTGTTATGTGCACAGTATCTCTCTATGGGATTTTAGCCATATCTACCCTCAGGCATCACAGGGACATGTCCCTCAGCCTCCCCCTGTGGTATAATGTATAATATTTCCTCAGATATCCTCTGTTATACATGTACAAGCACTGGATGGTCTCTCTACTTGATAGTGCTGCAGCTTGGTGCCTGGTAAGCTGGTGGTTGGGCGCTACTTCAGGTAATTCACTTACCACAGCACACACACAGTCCAGTGGCTATTAGACAGTACTCTGACACAGGTAGTGCATAGCCAGGGGACTTAGCCTGCTCTCCTTCTGACACATTTTTTCTCTCTTTTCGGGTACCTGAATGCCCTACCTCAATTAGGGACAAATTCATAGAGCACTAATACCCTTTTTTAGCCATCTGGCAGCTCTGGGGACCCATTTCTAACTTCCTCAAAAAAGTGGTGTATGGCTCTTTAAGAGCAGTTAGCGGTTATAGAAACAATCATCCAGTTTAGCCATGTAGCATTTATTGGGAGTCTGGGGGCATGTTTTTAGTGTTTGGTGCAGTTTTAACTTTTTTTATTGCATATTTGGCCTCTCTGAAGTACCGGCAATGCTACGTGCAGTAGCGACGCCTCCTCAGCTCTGCCCTCATTCTGCTTCACTCAGGAGCTGCTACAGAGCAGAGTGGAAGCTTATGAGTATCTGTCTGGATTTTTTCCCTCAATATTTAGCTTGAGTGCCGGTCCAGTCATTGTAGGGGGTGAGTACCCATGCAGGAGCTGCCAGGAGGGTCACTTATGGGTTATTTATGTAAGTCTGTACCTTTGAGCCTACAGTAGGTGATACATCACACTATATTTTATAGCAGGTGTCAGAGGTGTTAACTGGGCTAGTGTAGAGGGCTCTCTACCAACAGTGTATGCCTGTATCTTCATACTCTGCTATACTAATAACTATTGCACATTATGGAACACAGTGAATCTGTCCCTGAAACCTTGTTAAACCCTTTAGAGGAGTCATTTACAGATAACCCTCCCTGTACATTATTATGTTTGTTTTGCAAATCTGTTCCAGTGTGTCAGGTCAATCGACTCTGTAATAGCTATGTACCTCAATGTTTGTTTGCATCCAAATCAGCTGCAGCCTTCTACTTCCTCTAAGGAGTATTGTCTGGTTTATGCATTCTCTTTCATAGAAAGTTAGCTAAACTTCCTGATGTTCAGACTTTTGTCCAGGTGCTGGTAAGAATTAGGCCAGTCGTGAGACCTTCTGTATTTCTCCGTCCTGAAGTTTGAATTTAGTTGGGTTTTTTTTGTTTCAAAAGTGCTTTATTGAAATGTTCACAGTTTTACAATAACACAAAGAAAGAAGAGTAAAACATCAAGTCAGTATGGTTTACATTGCTTTAAAACATAACATTTTGCATTTTAGGATGACTTGCTCTATTGAGCCATTTGTAGATATCTGTCTATGTCTATGGAGCTTTGGATCTTGCCCACTCTATGTGGACCACTTTTGGGTCCTGTGTCCTTATAGATTCAATTTAAGGGTGGGGCTAGTTGATATGTAGCTCAATATAAGTGGTAAGGAAATACCTGCAGGCTCCGAATCAGAGCCTCTTTTGGGTCTCTTTGAGATCACCCCGACCAATAGAGTTGTGGGATGGTATACCTCCCCTGTCATATGTTTATGTTAGGTCTTTCCCCTCGGCTTGGTCTTTTCTTTGTGGGTAATCTATCTCATTGTGTTCTGTTTGGCCAAGGGAGCAGGTGGGGAGTTTGAATAAGAAAAAAGAAGGGGGAGGACTGCTGTCTTTGAGTAAGATGGGGGGAGATGGGGGAGGGGGGAGGAGGCAAACCGGAGAATCCAGGAAGGGGGGAGCAACAACCCACACAGGAATTTGACTGATCGTGAGTGTCAGTAATTGTAGCTTTGCTTCCACATGAGAAGCATAATTTTATGAATCTCCACTATACCATTTCTGACATAGTGATACCGTTCTAACTGTAATAGTGTATTTACCTGATTTGTCCATTCCTGGAATGAAGGGCATGTGGTGGTTTTCCAGTGTCTGGGTATTAAGATTTTTGCGCTGCTTATCATTGTTAATAATAGCTTGTGCTTCGCCTTGTCTTTAAGCCGTGGCATGTCTGAAAAAAGGAGTATTTTAGGGTCTTTTGGGACTATGACCTCTAGAATCTTATAAATATGTGTGACAACATCTGTCCAAAATTGTTGGAGTCCTATGCACTACCACCATATGTGCAGTATGGTGCCCTCTTCTGAGCAGCCCCTCCAGCACCTACCCGAAGAGGATGGATAAATAATTTTTATTCTGCCTGGGGTAAGGTACCACCAGGTTAAAAATTTAAGATTGGTTTCCTGCACTTGAGCCGAAATAGAGGCTTTTTATAATTTATAAATATGCTTTTCCAGGAATTTAGTGTTGGTTCTAGTCCTAGTTCTCTGCCCCATGCCCTAGTGTATGCCGGTAGGTGGTCTGCGTCTTGTAGTAGGAGTTTCTTGTACAGGATAGAGATCAAGCGTGTATGTGGGCACTTGGCTATGCAGAGTTTCTCAAAGTCAGTCATCAGTCTTAAAAATTATATCTTATCTTTATGTGAGGAGACAAAGTGTGTGACCTGTGCATGTGCCAACCAATTTAGGTGTGCTTCCGTGCCTACCACATCCCCCCACTTCTTTATTCTGTGCTGCTGTGTTAAATGAGAGATAGTATTGCGCTCTATTGACTGTCTGAGGGGGTTGTACCATCCCACTAGGTTCAGCGGGAGGGCCGGGTTACCCATATATGGTGTCAGAGGGGTTACTGGCGTAGATTTACAGTATGTGTGGAAGTATGTGTAATTTTATCCCAGACTGTGAAAAACACCTTTAGGAGGGGAAAGTTCTCTATGATCAGAGGTCGGTCTTTTTTCCCAGCCATGCCAGATGCCCAGGATTATTTAAATGCAAGATAGCTCTGTCTATTTGTATCCAATGTTTTGTAATGTCATTTATGCTCCACTCTACCAGCCTCTGAAGCATTATGGCCTGTCTGTATGTCTGAATATTTGGGACACCCAACCCTCCTTCGTCTTTTGGCAGGTATAGTGTCTGTTTTTTGATTCTAGGTTTTGTGCCGTTCCAAATGTATGTCTCTAAAGTGTTTTGGAGTTTTGCGATGTAGTCCGCTGGCAATGGGATCGGAAGTGTCTGTAAAATGTAGAGGATTCTAGGAAGAAAGTTCCTCTTTATGATGCTTACCTGCCCAGTCACGGTAGGTTTTTATTTTTCCAATTAGAGAGATCGCTTATTAGCATCCCCTCCAGTTGTTTTTTAATTGTCCTCATACATTTCTGTGTTTGCCGACAAATGAACCCCTATGTATTTCATTTTGTTGCGCCGTCTCCTTAGTGGGCATTGCAACATTAAATGGGATATTTCCTCCTCTGCCAATGTTATGTTCATAACTTCTGACTTATTAACATTTAGCAGGAAGTTGGAATATTCTCCATATTCCTTTATCCGCTCCAAGGCCCGCAGGAGGGACGACTCTGAATTCATAAGCGTCAATAGTATATCATCCGCATACATTGACAATTTGTGCTCCGTATTATCTAGTCTAATACCCGTAACCGTGTATCCGCACCTATCTTAAGAGCCAGTATTTCTATAGATATTGCAAATAGAATTGGCGAGAGGGGGCATCCCTGTCTAGTGCCGTTTGTAATTTTGAATCTCTCTGATAATAGTCCGTTAACCTTAACCCTGGTCATCGGGGCTGTATAAAGGGAGAAGATCATGTCCACAAAGGGCTCACTAAAGCCCAGCTTCAACAGAATAGCCCTTAAAAAGGACCATTTCACCCTGTCGAAAGCCTTCTCAGCATCTGTAGATGTCAGTGTCATTGGTATCCCTGTATTTTTGGCATATGAGATAAGCTGTTAATCAGCATTGGGAGGCTCTTATTAATTCGCGTAGCGAGTTTTTTTGCGTATATCAGCATTGAGCAAGGAAATCGGGCGGAAATTCTGCGGTCTATCTGGGGTTTTACCCGGTTTAAGCAAGACCGTGATGTGGGCTTCTAGTAGATTCTGTGAAAAACCACCTTCTCTTAATAACGTGTTGTACAAGTCTACCAGGTGTGGAATTAGTATTGATGAAACATTTTTATAATACGCTATTCCCAAGCCTTCCGGACCAAGGTTTTTTCCAGTGGGGGTGTCTTTTATTGCTTTTATAACTTCTTTGTGTGTTATACGTGCCTCTAGTTGCCTTGCGTCCTCTGGACTAACCCGTGGGATTTCCAGACCCTCTAGATATGTTTCCAGGTCAAGCTCTGTACCTCTGTCGCATGCGGCTGTGCTTGGTGATGTGGTACTCATTTTCAAGTTATACAATGAGGAATAATATAACCTCAGCGTTTCTGCTATGCCTTTACTATCCTCATGATATTTTCCTTGCCTGTCTGTGATACCTGATACATGTGCCTTATACTGTTTCCATTTTAGAGCTCTTGCCAAGAGTGCACCTGGCTTATTGTATTAAATGTAATGTCATTAGAGGCAGTGTTCTTCTGGTGTTTCCCCTCCCAGTAAGCGACGTGTGCATTTAATGAATTGTAGTGTTGCCTGGTCTGCTTACGCTGTTGCGCCTTGAGTTTGATCAGTACCCCACTTATGACAGCCTTGTGAGCTTTCCAAATTAGTAAGGGTTTGGTCTGGTCTGTTTAGTCTGAAATATTCCTCCAGCTCCTTTGCAATCTCTAATTTAGTCAGTGTGTTGTCTAGAATATTCTCATCTAAGCGCCAGATGTATGGAAGGATTGGTTTACTCTGGCCATTCAGAATCACATATCACTGGTGCGTGGTCCGACCAGGTGATCGGTAAAATGTCTGTGCGGTGTACCTGTTAGAGCAACGCTGGGTCCATCATTATGTAGTCTATTCTCAAGTACATGTGGTGGGGGTGTGAGTAAAAGGTGTAATTTCATTCTTTAGGGTGTAACACCCTCCACGTATCCCTCAGTAGGAGCTGTTGTAATTGTGAGTTAATCGATTTTAGTACTCTTTTGGGGACGCTATAGGAGCTGCCAGATGTGTCTACTTTCGGGTCTAAGGGTGCATTGAAGTCCCCTCAATATCACCTCCCCCCTGCCAAACTCTAGTATTTTTTGTGTGACCGCTTTCATAATTACATGCTGTTGCTGATTGGGTAAATATACATTTACCATGGTTATATATCTGTTGTATAACAGACCTACATCCAGTATGTTCTTCCCATCTTTATCCCTGTCCACGTGGGTTGGGAGAAATTGTGTGGAGTTGTTAATTAGGATTCCCACTCCTCTTGCCTTTGTCAGGCCGGAGGCCAGAAATACATGTTGATATCTGGAGTTGAGTACTCTTGGTTCCCTGCCTTTTTTGAGGTTTGTCACCTGTAGGAATAGAATGTCCCCCCCTCGCCGGTGCAAATCTTTAAAGGCTATAGACCTCTTTTCCAGGCTATTAAGGCCTTTGGCGTTTATGGTTATAAGGCGCAGTTGGTGTGTCCCCTGAGGTGTGAGGGAGAAGGCCGTTGAAGGGGAAGTGGTTAGTTTTCAGGTTGATGGGGAGGTGTGGGTCTCAACAAATAGGGAAGGAGTGACAGCGGCCCCGTCTTTAGCTACTCTATTGGACTATGAAGGTAATAGAAATTTCTACTGAATCAAACTTTACTGAGAGTGCACGAATTCCTGTGCAGTGGTGTAGGGTATTATCCCCTACCCCCAGAACGATATTCTGATCATGTTTGCCTACTATCTACAGGTGTTTGTAAATGTAAGTGTTCCACAGATTCTTTGAGATTCTGATGGCGCGGGTATAGTTTCTACAAACAGATCCCACCCAAGGGTGTGTAGGTGGGTTGATTCCATGGTCTCCACCCCAACCCAGGCAGTGTCCTCCATTATACCCGTATTAACCTGTGCATTATGGCTGCTGCATGTGCGTTACTCTTATCTCGGGGATACGAGTGGGCTAGGTGTGTGTTTTCGTCCACAAACTGAGATTGCATTCATATCTTCTCAAGTCTTTGAAATACAAACAAAAAGAAAACATCAAACAGCAGGACAGTAGTAAAACTATTAGCAATATAATTTCCTGCCGCATTTTAACCCACTATGCGCTTTGCGTGTGTGCCTTCGTCCAATTCTATTCATTGCTAAGGCGTTCTTTATGTACTATTTAGGATTTGCAACTAGAGCAAATTTTGGAATTGTGTCCCATATTAGTTTTACCCTGCTTTTCTTGGTGCTAGCTACTTGCAGAATTTCTTACCTCATTACTATACCTTCCTGTGGCACCCATCCCCCTCTGTCTAAATCTAAAGGTGGGTGAGCAGGCTTTGCAACTCAAAGTGACCATTACATTTTATCTACTAGACAATGCTAATATAACCCAACCATTCCCTCTCCATCCTCATTCTCAATTCCAACAGTTAGGTACAAGGAACATTAGTAGTAATAAGAAAAAAATATCTGAAAAACACTGCAGTTGTCATTACTATCCTTCGCTACCTGGGTATGTAGCACACAGTAAGGGTTAAACAGTATAACAGTAGATGCAAATTAAACATAACTATAGAACTCTGCCAACATTACCCATCTGCTACTGATCTGTCCACATGTTTAATCTCTCATTACCAGTATACTGTGGAGTGGGGACTCGCTCACATTTAGTCATGTAGTCCATCAGGTCTCCCTATGGGTTTCACCTTTTTTTGTAGCGTTTTCTAGCAAGGCGTTTCTGTCTGACAGAGATTTTCCTTTGGGGGGTGTAATTCGTATTTGTAGCATTTCACAGAAATGTTCCAAGTCCTCTGGGCTCTTGAATGTGGCCGACTTATCGCCCTTTGTGGCATTAATACTGACCAGAAACCCCCATCTGTACGGAATGCCTCTTGCTTGTAGAACCATGGTGATAAATTGTAGTTCTCTCCGCTTCTGGAGGGTGGTTGGGCTGAGATCAGCAAAAACTTGTATTGGCATTCCGGCATATGTGAGTTGGGGCTGCTGCCGTACACGGCACAGAATATCCTCCTTTTCTTGGTGGTTCAGGAATTTATGATGACATCCCTCAGCGATGTCTTTGGCGATGGCTTGGCCCTGAGGGCCCTGTGCGCCCATTCCATGATCACATCTGGTGATGTTGGTGGCTTTGATTGTTCTAAAGAGGTCTTGTAGGTACCCCGTCAAGGCTGTTGGTAGAACACTCTCTGGTATACCCCTGATTCGTAGGTTATTTCTACACCCTCTGTTATCGAGGTCCTCCACTTTCTCCAATAAATTTTGGATGGTTTCTTCCTGATTGTACACTAGTTGTGACAGGTGTTGTACGTCTTAGGTTGTGATATTGTGGCTTTCTTCCAGGGTAACTACCTTGCTGTCTATAAGCCTTATGTCCCTTTTCATTTCTTGGAACATATTGCGCATGTCTGTCATGGTTTACTTGATGTCTTCCTTTGAGGCCAACAGCTTCAAATCTTCCTTTGTGATTTCTCTAGGCCTTGTGGATATTGACGCGGCCTCAGGTCTTATCTCTTGTATTTCCAGTGATGGTTGTGCATCTTGTGAGTTATCTGATGCTGTATGCGGTGTTCCCTCCGCATGTTTCATGTAGTGATTTATCATTTTTGTTTTAGGCTGGGTGTCTGCTTTTAGTGACTTCTTGGCTGGCATTACCCTTTTAATTGTGCAGTGGTATCTTAGTAGTGTCCAGTTGTCTGCTATAGTTGATCTTTCCGCTGCCCCAGGTTCACTGGTCTGCGTCCCTACAGCTATGGGGCCTGATTACACTCTGAGCCCCCAGCTGGCCTTCTGCTTGCTTAATTGATGGGGTGAGGGTATCCCAATTTTGCACACTCTTTTACAGCTACGGGGTATGAGGAATATGTGCCCCTTATAACAGATCAGCCAGTTAAAGGGACCGTCTACACCAGAATTTTTATTGTTTTAAAAGATAGATAATCCCTTTATTACCCATTTCCCAGTTTTGCATAACCAACACAGTTATAATAATATACTTTTAACCTCTGTGATTATTATCTTGTATCTAAGCCTCTGCAAACTGCCCCTTTTTTTCAGTTCTTTTGACAGACTTGCAGTCTAGCCAATCAGTGCCTGCTCCCAGATAACTTCTCGTGCACGAGCACAGTGTTATCTATATGAAATACGTGAACTAACACCCTCTAGTGGTGAAAAACTGTTAAAATGCAATCTGAAAGAGGTGGGCTTCAAGGTCTAAGAAATTAGCATATGAACCTCCTAGGTTAAGCTTTCAACTAAGAATACCAAGAGAACAAAGCAAAATTGGTGATAAAAGTAAATTGGAAAGTTGTTTAAAATTACATGCTCTATCTGAATCATGAAAGTTTATTTTGGCCTAGACTGTCCCTTTAATATAAAGCAGTTCTTTCCCAGGCCTCACCAACTGCCTATTGCAGTGATCGCCTCCGGTCTAGCTGCAGGTGCTGGTGTTAACTTAAGTGGGTCCCTCTATTGTCTCCTATCACCACATATTTCTTGGTAGTGGTTTATGCCTCCTCACCTCATCTGTCGGCTGCCTGGACATTCCGCCACGCTCCGGTGATTGTCGGCATGTGTTGCGGGTTCTCCAGCACCTACTTCTATGCATGCACGCCTTCACTGGGCAGCCTCCGTTATTCGGCGCCTTTGATGTCAGGCAGCTCGGCTGCTATTATTCCAGCTCCGGTCTATGTGACACCTCTCCCTTGCAGACGCTATTGCTAGGTGTTGTGGCGGTAAGCTTCTTCACTGTTACAGCAGTGCAGAATATGTCAGTCTGTGCCGGATCTTCTCCTCATCGCATGTCACCGCCAGTGCTGCCATTGGTGGGAGCGAGGTTTCTGATATATCTGCCTACTGTCACAGCATTAGTTAGGTAGAGTTTGGGGCAAATTAGGCTGTTTGTTTCCAATTAATTTGTCGAACTGGGGGATCAGGACCTAGGAGCTATTTTAGCAGGCAGCCATCTCACAGCATGGCCAAGCTCTTTCTTTCCAAGGTAACAATTTATTTGGTTCTCAGTTGGATTCAATTATTTTAACTGTCACTGAGGGGGAAGGGATTTTTTTTTGCCTCAGGCGCCCCGAATTTAGTTTTTTTACTACTGCAAGGTCCTCCGTTTGAACTGATGCATTCCATTTTTATCTAGTGCTTTTATTGTTAGCAGTCTCCTCAGCAAGGAGAGTTTCTGAGTTGTTAGCTTTTTCCTGTTTTCCTGTGACTCTCCATTTTTAGTGTTTCACAAAGATAAAGCTGTACTTTGTACTAAATATGATTTCCTCCCTAAGGTGGTTTCTTCTGAAAATATCAATCAGGAGATTGTTTTTCTGTCTTTATGTCCAAATCCTGCTAATCCTAAAGAACGACTTTTACATAATCTTGATGTTGTCAGAGCATTGACGTTTTATCTTCAAGCTACTAAGGAATTTACACAATCTTCCAGCTTGTTTATTCATTACTCTGGGACTCATAAAAAGGCAGAAGGTGTAGCTTTGGCCTCATGGCTCAAACAGGTAATTGACAAGGCTTATTTGGTGGCAGGGAAGGCTCCTCCTAAGTGTATCACAGCTAATTCTACAAGATCAGTTGCAACTTCCTGGGTTTTCCAAACTGATGCATCTTTGGAACAGATTTGCAAAGCTTCAACATGGTCTTCTCTGCATACCTTCTGCTTGCTTCTTCGCAAGCAGCTTTTGGCAGGAAAGTCCTTCAGGCTGCAGTGTCTAATAAATAGGAACTGCCAGAATATTGTCCCACCCATTCCGTAACATGGACTATCTGCTTGAGCATTAATCCCACATGTTATGGAGCCCTATGGACTATCATCATTTTATGAAAGAAAACAAACTTTTTGCTTACCTGATAGATTATTTTCTTTTGGAATGATGATAGATCAAAGGCCCCACCCATTTAGATTTTTTGGGCAATAGTTCTTATTTGCACCTCTATAGACCTTGCTTTTGGATTTCCTACCTATTTGTTTCTTATTCTCTGCTCGGCTATGCGTTGAACTGAGGACTGGTGGGAGTGAATTTAAACTCTTGTGTGGGTTCTTAGCCTTCTACTTGTGGCGGGAATTATATCTCACATGTTATGGAGTCCTATGGACTATCATCAATTTATCAGGTAAGCATACATTTTGTTTCTTAAAAAAATTATTTTTTTAGTGTACGTTTTTTTTAGAATAGGATTTTATTTTAAAAAGTAAAAGAGTTATAATCACTTTAGGGCAATGACCTACCAAATGTCATGGAAATTTTTATTTTAGGTTTTCTAAAATAGTTTTTTTTGTTGGGGGGGGGTACTTTGGTTTTAGAATAGTTTTTTTTTTTTGCCAAGTAAAAGAGATTAATCACTTTTGGCCAATACCCTTTTCAGGGCAATTGTTAGAGTAGGTTTTAGTGTTAGTATAGGTTTTTTTATTTTGGGGTGGGCTTTTTTTTAAGATATTAAGGGGACTTTAGTTTTAGGAATTACATAAATGGGGGTGGTTGGTAGTGCTTTAGGTTTTTTGTAATGTTTAATTTAAAAAACATTAATGTTTATTAAAAACAATAACATTAAAAACAAGTAGTGGATTAAGGGGTATCAAAGTAGTCCCCTAATATGCAACGCGTTTCTCAGCCCCACATAGGCTGTTTCATCAGGCATAAAATCACCCTATGTTATTGTTTTAAAATCACCCAATGTTATTGTTTTTAATAAACATCACAGTTTTTTAAATTAACGTGTAGTGGTATCACCTTACATTGCTGTGCCCACTCCGAATTGGTTTGGACACAGACATACATATTTCCTGTCCTGTATTGTATCCTGATCTTTGGGAGAGTGGGTGAGCTGATACACCTTGTTGAAATATATCAGCTTGCTCCTACCAGCACATAGGTGTGCTCAATTGAAATGTGAGTACCCATTTGGCTATTTTCCACACTATCTGCCATATTACTTTGGTTGATCTGCACAGGGAGTGCTTTCTTTCTACTTACAGAGTACTCTTGACAGGTTAATCCAGAGTGGGTGAGCTTATACACCCTCTAACGTATCAGCCTGTACCTACTAGCACATAAGAGTGCTACAACACAATGGATAACTTTGAATACCTGGTGTTTACATTGGCTTGGTGGATCTACATATGAGATTTGAGCAGCTCTCATCCTATTGGCTTATTACAACAGCCAATAGGATGAGAGCTGCTCAAATCCTATTGGCTGATTGGAACAGCCAATATGATTTTAGCGGCTCTAATCCTATTGGCTGATTGGAACTTTTCAGCCAATTGGAATGTAAGGGATGCCATCTTGGATGATGTCACTTGCATTCAAGATCCAGTTTACGGCGGAGACCGTATTGAAGAGGAGCTCCTCGTCGGATGTCTTCAGGATGGACCCGCTCCACGCCAGATGGATGGATGAAGATAGAAGAGGCTGCATGGATAAAGACTTCGCCGGCTGGATGAAGATGGAAGAGGCAGCCCGGATGAAGACTTCTTACCGGCTGGATGGATCCTTCAAGCAGAACTTCCAAAACTGTAACTGTTAGTGTTAGGGTTTTTTAAGGGTTTTTTGGGTGGGTTTTATTTTTAGAGTAGGGTCTGGGCAGTAAAAGAGCTAAATGCCCTTTTTAGGGCAATGGGGAGCTTAGGTTTTTTAGAGAGGGTTTTTATTTGGGAGGTTGGTTGGTTGGGTGGTGGGTTTTACTATTGGGGGGTGTTTGTATTTTTTTTTTTACAGGTAAAAGAGCTGATTTCTTTTGGGCAATGCCCCGCAAAAGTCCCTTGGTAGTTTATTGTAGGCTAGGGTTTTATTTATTTGGGGGGGGCTTTTTTATTTTGATAGGGCTATTCAATTAGGTGTAATTCTTTTTTTTTTATATACTGTGGTTTTTTATTTTTTGTAACTTAGTGTTTTTTATTTTTTGTAACTTAGTGTTTATTTTTTTTGTGACTTAGAAATTTTTAATTGTAGATTTAAATAATTTGAGTAAGGTTAGGTTTTTAAATATGTAACATAGTTAATTTAATTGGTAGTTTAATGTATTTTTGGTATAATAGTTAGGGTAGGTTAATTAATAGTTTAATATAGTTTAATTTAATTGTAGGATAATAGTTAAGGTAGGTTAATTAATAGTTTAAAATAGTTCATTTTAATTTTAAAGGTAAGTTTAAATTTATTATAAGATAGCGATGTTGTAATTTTAATGTAAAGTTAGCGGGTTGTTAGGTTAAGGGGTTAATAGCTTAATCTTAGTTTATGGCAATGTTGGGCTGGTGGTTTAGGGGTTAATATGTTTAGTTAGTGGTAGTGATGTGGGAGGCCAGGGGGTTTTGGGAAGCCAGGGGTTTATACTTTTATTTAGTTGCTGTGGGGTCCGGGAGCGGCGGGATAGGGGTTAATACATTTTATTTAGTGGCGGCAATGTCGGGGCAGCAGATTAGGGGTGTTTAGACTCAGGATTTATGTTAGGGTGTTAGGTTCAGACTCCCATTGATTCCTATGGCATCCGCGGCCTCCAGGGTGGTGAATTGAATACCAGGTATGTGTATTCGGAACATCTGTAATGACATAAGCATCGATCTGTGTCGGATTGAGACTGGCGGATCGTATGTTACATCACAGATTTCAAATTTTGCCGGTCTGTAGGCTTTGATAACTAGGTTGAATCAAGCTCGCCACCATTACGCTGCAGAATTCCAGCGTATTTCAGGTTGACAGCTTGATAAATATCCCCCTTGGAGAGTTCTGGACTCTCAGAACCTGCATCTGTAAACATTCAGCTTGTTCTGAATTAAATGATTTTATTTTTACTGGTGTATTAGTACCAAATCTAATAAAGGCTATGTGGATTAGAAAAAAAAAATCCTTATGTAGGTCCTAAGGATGTGCTTGTTGCAAGAATTTACTACCAAGTAATGCAAGCAGAAAGCTAAACACCAAAATAGTGGCTTCATACACCTGGACTATAATGACTCTATTGTATAAACCCTCATCAAGAAAAGTGATAATTTCTTACTGAGCACATAATGAAAGTTTACCAAATACAATTGGCCTAAGAAGAATTGGAAATGGCTTTCCCCTTTAGAAATGCAGTTGTGAATAAATATTAATGACAATAGCCTCATATTTATGTTTCTGCTAGAACTATGCTTATATCAAGGTTTATCAGGAACTTATGTAGTTGATAGCACACACACAAACACATATATATCTATTTATTTATATAAAACAAATAATTAAAAAATGGACAAGTCTTAATACTTTGAAAAATTAAATTAAATTATTTCCTTGGCTGAGTTGTGTGTTGTAAAAAGAATCACAAATGGAGAGAGATAACATTTTCAAAATTATAACATTGAAACGATTTTATTTATAAAATTGGTGCAGACCTTAAAACCTAATATTTGCAGTAGACTATTGATGGTGTTCTTTGTCGAGCAGACTAGTACAAGTGGAAGGTGTATGTGGCCATGCCAAAATACTAGCTGGAAATACGTTCTGTGACCTAAAGTGCAACGGTTGCTGCAGATGTCTACCGTTATGGAGGATTCCAATATAAGGAAAGGTTAATCCTTCTTTATGGAACAGGATTGACCTCAAGCTCAGTATCTTACTGTGGTCATATTACTCAGTTTGTTTTATCAAAGGTTGTAAGTGGTAAGTTCTGACAAAGTATTACCTACCTGAACTTTTGTGAACATACTAATGCATGCTTTATATTATGAGTTCAATTGTGTATGACGGATGAAAATCCTTCATTTGTGAATTGCTCCAAAAGTAAAGAATTGACACTGGAAAGTGTCCTGGAGTTCAATTGGATACACTTTCTCATTATCTGCATTAAATGACAGACAGTCAGTTCTCTAAGAGAGTTTTAGGACATATGATACTCACCTCTTTATTGGCTGTTCATTTTACTAAATATTAACATCATTCATTCTCCTTTACATGGCTTTTCTGTACCTTCATAATATCGGTTCTACACATACACAAATTTTATTTAAATATTTATATATGTGAATAAATATTTTTGTATATTTATCAAAAGAGTGCTATATTCCCTTACTTTAGTCAGGATATGGTATATACTACCTGACTTTTCTTTCTCGTATCCTATTGGTATAATTTTATAGTAGGTTGTAAGTTTGTCTTGTTTTTATGATGATTGAAGTTATTTCTGTTAATATAATTTTTTACTTTTGTTTTTATTATTATTTTTGTTTATAGTTTCCCTTTGATACAGAATCAGAATATTAATATTAAGGACAAAGTCACTTGTACCAAAATGTTACAATTTTAGATTAACAGTTGGAATTATATTTGAATATAGCATCTCGTCCTTGGTCTTGGAGACAAAAGGCGGTGGAGGGGGTGGTAGGAGAATTTTTAAATAGAGCAAGTGAAAATATTCTGTCCATTCTGGCAAAGAGCCAAAAGATTTAAATAGATAAGGGAGTAAGAGAGACAAAGGGAGGGTGTGTGTTCTGAATGGAAGCATCATTGTCAAGGAACAATGCCAGACAAGGGTTTGCCTACCAGATGGTTTAGGGCACAGTTGTGTATATTTGTCAGATCTCAAGACAATGCTAGTTGTAGAAATTCTCAATGTACTATAGTAGTTTCTATTTCTCTCTTTCTCTCTTCTCTTCACTTTATTATATATATATATATATATATATATATATATATATATATATATATATATATATATACTGTATATACATATGGGAGTAAAATCCTTATTACAAGTCATAATAATGTAAATTATGAAACCAAGAGCAATATTCTAATAGGTCATAATAAGAATCTAGTCCTTTTGAGTCTCTCTGATCAGGTAAGGAAAAGAAAAATGTAGCTGACCTAAATTATACTGTAAAATGTATAATTAATTAATTGCTAATAAGGTTGTTGCTACTAGATTTAGTGTATGTCAGTATGAAATAATTTGTGTGATTACTTTTAGCAAATGTAGTGGGGAGTCTTACTTAATGTCCGAATCTCTATAATATTCTCTGGTCTGGCAAGATTGTCTAATAAGGTCCCTTTTATATTTTGCAGCTTGAGATCTATTTATCTTGCTAAGCAGGGTTTTGGATGTGAAGGAGGGACACATACATTATATTATATTGCTTAAAATAAAGATTTTGCATTCTTTCTCTCCACGCTGGAGTGTTTTCGATAACTGGGCTCTTAGAGTCAATCCATTAGCAACTTATAACTTATTAGGCAGTGTCCACAAGGTTTGCTTGAATATGCTAAATGAACAAGAGAGAGGGTACTGCAGTATACCCCCTTTTCTCACAGGTGTACTAGTCTAGATGACTGAAGTTTGTTTTTTTTATTAAAAAAGCAAAAATAAGTGAAATTAGAAAAATTATGATAATGTCCCTATAAAAATCAGATTTTTTTTTTTATGATAGTTCAGTGCCACCTGGTCACACACCCATGATTTATCTAAAGATAGCAAAAAAGGAGAGGATATTTCATAATAGATTCCATAATGAAATATTCTTCAGTCACAAGACCAGCGAGAAGAGTTTTCATTTTACAAAATATGTCATCTTAAAAGGCAAATTTTGTAATCACCTCAAAATAATTTGCATTGCTCTTAACAAGGAAGTGAAAAAGTAGGTCTTTTATTAAAGAGATAGGAAAGTCAAAATTAAACTTGCATGATTCAGATAGAGCATGTCATTTTAAGACACTTTTACATTCACTTCTATATTCAAATGTACTTTGTTCTCTTGGTAACCCTTGTTGACAGAATATGCACAAATCCTACTCAAGTGAGAGCTAGCTGCTGATTGGTGCCTGCACACATTTGTCTCTTGTGATTGGCTAAGGGCCAGATATTTGCTCTCCACTCAGTAATGCCAGCGCACGCAAATGCAGGGAAGCTTCGCTTCCATAGGCTCCAGTGGGAAGCCTTGTTCACATGCCATCAGACATGGCTAATAACCTAGCGCAGCAAAGGGGCTTAGTCTCGCAGTGATGGGCAGTAGAGTGTAAATATAAATGTATATGAATATATACATATATATTTATGTGTTTATATGTGTATATACACATATTAGCACATACTGTAAATATATATGTATATAAACATATACATATATATTTACACTGAACACACAGTTCCCTTAGACCGCAATGTAAAGGCACTTTTTAGTGCCGTTTTTTTTCTTACACCCCACATCCCCTCCCTTTAACCCCTTAAAACTGCTTTGTGTAATTATTATTCCAAATATTAAAGATGCTCATATTATTTTTTTTTATTATTTATTAAAGGCACCATACATTTTATTTTGGGGGAGATTTTTCAAATTTACCAGAGATCTGATCTATGGTTAATATTCAGAGCGCTAATTGCCACTGCTAGCTAGCGGTAGCATTAACCAGCCACTAGTAAAGGCTGGTTATTTATTGTGCACCCTTAAACTGGCAAATTTGCCCATTTACGGGCATGCAATAAATTAGCACTCCACTTGTAATCTAGCCGTAAATGATATGTTCAGCTAGCTACCAAAAGTGCTATGCTGTTCCTTCAGCAAAGGAAAACAAGAGAATGAAGCAAAATTGATAATATAGGTAAATTGGAAAGTTGATAAAAAAAACTTGTATGTTCCATCCAAATCATGATAGAAATTTTTGGAGTTTCCTGTCCCTTTAAGTAATATTATTCCAATAAAATGCCTTAAAGGGACACTGAACCCAATTTTTTTTATTTCATGATTCAGATAAAACATGCAATTTTAAGCAACTTTCTAATTTACACCTATTATCAATTAATCTTCGTTCTCTTGCTATTTTTATTTGAAAATCATGAATGTAAATCTTAGCAGCCAGACCATTTTAGGTTCAGCACCATGGATAGCGCTTGCTTATTGGAGGCTGACATTTACCCACCAATTAGTGAGCATAACCCAGGTTCTCAACCAAAAATAGGCCGGCTCCTATGCATCACATTCCTGCTTTTTAAATAAAGATAGCAAGAGAACAAAGAAAAATTGATAATAGGAGTACATTAGAAAGTTGCTTAAAATTGCATGCTCTATCTGAATCATTAAAGAAAACATTTGCGTTTAGTGCCCCTTTAATACAAACTGCAGCACTTTGAACATTTTTTCAGATGCTGAGATACAAAAAAATATGGTTGTAGTCCCTTAGCTTTGTTTTGCAGGATATTTAAATTGTATTGTTTTTGTTTGTTTTTTCATAATAAAGCTTAATTCTCATTCGGCTAGATTACGAGTTGTGCGTTAGTGTAAAAAAGCAGCGTTAAGAGGTCCTAACGCTGCTTTTTTACGCCTGCTGGTATTACGAGTCTTGCAGGTTTATGGTCACCACACACTTTTTTGGCCTTACCACAAAACGACTTACGTAAACTTCGTAAAGTCTTTTTTCTATGGGACTTCCATAGCGCTGATATTACGAGTCTGTCCCGGGAGGCCAAAAAGTGAGCGGTACACCCTACCCTGTCAAGATCTCTAACGCATTTAAAAGTCAGTAGTTATGAGTTTTATGGTACAACGCCGTAGCATAAAACTCATAACTAAAGTGCTAAAAAGTACACTAACACCCATAAACTACCTATTAACCCCTAAACCGAGGCCCTCCCGCATCGCAAATACTATAATAAAATTATTAACCCCTAATCTGCCGCTCCGGACACCGCTGCCACCTACATTATATTTATGAACCCCTAATCTGCTGCCCTCAACATCGCCAACACCTACATTATATTTATTAACCCCTAATCTGCTTCCCTCAACATCGCCGACACCTACATTATATTTTTTAACCCCTAATCTGCTGCCCTCAACATAGCCGACACCTACATTATATTTATTAACCCCTAATCTGCCGCCCCCAATGTCGCCGCAACCTACCTACACTTTTTAACCCCTAATCTGCTGCCCCTAACGTCGTCACCACTATAATAAACACCCACTAATTTAAATATAATTTAAATAAATCTAAATAAATATTCCTATCATTAACTAAATTATTCCTATTTAAAACTAAATACTTTCCTATAAAATAAACCCTAAGATAGCTACAATATAACTAATAGTTACATTGTAGCTATCTTAGGGTTTATTTTTATTTTACAGGCAAGTTTGTATTTATTTTAACTAGGTAGAATAGTTATTAAATAGTTATTAACTATTTAATAACTACCTAGCTAAAATAAATACAAAAGTACCTGTAAAATAAAACCTAACCTAAGTTACAATAACACTTAACACTACACTATAATTAAATAAATTAACTAAATTAAATACAATTACCTAAATTAAATTAAATTAGCTAAAGTACAAAACCCCCCACTAAATTACAGAAAAAAAAAAAACAAATTACAGATATTTAAACTAATTACACCTAATCTAATAGCCCTATTAAAATAACCCCCCCCCCCAAATAAAAAAACCCTATCCTAAACTAAACTACCAATAGCCCTTAAAAGGGCCTTTTGCGGGGCATTGCCCCAAAGTAATCAGCTCTTTTATCTGTAAAAAAAAATAAAATACAAACAACCCCCCCAACAGTAAAACCCACCACCCACACAAACAACATCCCAAGTAAAATACTATCTAAAAAAACCTAAGCTCCCCATTGCCCTGAAAAGGGCATTTGGATGGGCATTGCCCTTAAAAGGGCAGTTAGCTCTATTGCAGCCCAAAGTCCCTAACCTAAAAATAAAACCCACCCAATACACCCTTAAAAAAACCTAACACTAACCCCCTGAAGATCGACTTATCGGGAGAAGTCTTCATCCAGACGGCATCTTCTATTTTCATCCATTCGGCGCGGAGCGGGTCCATCTTCAAGACATCCAACGCGGAGCATCCTCTTCATCCGACGACAAAAGCTGAATGAAGGTACCTTTAAGTGACGTCATCCAAGATGGCATCCCTTAGATTCCAATTGGCTGATTCTATCAGCCAATCGGAATTAAGGTAGAAAAAATACTATTGGCTGATGCAATCCTATTGGTTGATTGGAACAGCCAATAGAATGTGAGCTCAATCCTATTGGCTAAGGGACGCCAGCTTGGACCGGATGTCTTGAAGATGGACCCGCTCCGTGCCGGATGGATGAAGATAGAAGATGCCGTCTGGATGAAGACTTCTGCCCGTCTGGAGGACCACTTCACCCGGCTTGGATGAAGACTTCTCCCGGCTTCATTGAGGACTTTGGCCCGGCTTGGATGGAGGTTGGAGGGTTTTACTGTTGGGGAGGTTGTTTGTATTTTTTTTTACAGGTAAAAGAGTGGATTACTTAGGGGCAATGCCCCGCAAAAGGCCCTTTTAACTATTGGTAGTTTAGGCTAGAGGTTTTTTTATTTTGGGGGGGCTTTTTTAATTTTAATAGGGCTATTAGATTAGGTGTAATTAGTTTAAATATCTGTAATTTGTTTATTATTTTCTGTAATTTAGTGTTGTTCTTTTTTTTGCACTTTAGCTAATTTAATTTAATTTAATTTAGGTAATTGTATTTAATTTAGTTAATGTATTTAATTATAGTGTAGTGTTAGGTGTTATTGTAACTTAGGTTAGGTTTTATTTTACAGATACTTCTGTATTTATTTTAGCTAGGTAGTTATTAAATAGTTAATAACTATTTAATAACGATTGTACCTAGTTAAAATAAATACAAACTTGCCTGTAAAATAAAAATAAACCCTAAGATAGCTACAATGTAACTATTAGTTATATTGTAGTTAGCTTAGGGTTTATTTTATAGGTAAGTATTTAGTTTTAAATAGGAATAATTTATTTAATGATAGGAATATTTATTTAGATTTATTATAATTATATTTAAGTTAGGGGGTGTTAGGGTTAGGGTTAGATTTAGGATTAGGGGTTAATAATATAGTGGCGGCGATGTTGGGGGCGGCATATTAGCGGTTAATACATGTAGGTAGGTTGCGGCAACATTGGGGGCGGCAGATTAGGGGTTAATAAATATAATGTAGGTGTCGGCAAAGTTGGGGGCAGCAGATTAGGAGTTCATAAGTATAATGTAGGTGGCGGCGGTGTCCGGAGCGGCAGATTAGGGGTTAATATTATTATTATTATTATTGGTTATTTGTAGAGCGCCAACAGATTCCGCAGTGCTAATAATATAATGCAGGTGTCGGTGATGTCAGGGGCGGCAGATTAGGGGTTTTAGATTCGAGGGTTCATGTTAGGATGTTAGGTGTACACATAACTTTTATTTCCTCATAGGAATCAATGGGGCTGTGTTACTGAGTGTTATGCTGCTTTTTTTCAGGTGTTAGACTATTTTTCAGCTGGCTCTCCCCGTTGATTCCTATGGGGAAATCGTGCATGAGCATGTACGAACAGCTCACTGCTGACTTAAGCAGCACTGATATTGGAGTGCGGTAATGAGCAAAATTTTGCTCAACGCTCACTTCTTGTCTTTTAACGACGGGTTTCTGAAAACCCGTAATACCAGCGCTGTAGGTAAGTGAGCGGTGAGACAAAACTGCTTGTTAGCACCGAATAGCCTCTAACGCAAAACTTGTAATCTGGGCCATTATGTTTTGAGTGATTTCCTCTAAATGGTTTGTTGAACCATAGGGTTTTTTGTAATGTATTTTTTGTATTCCGAGGGTGATTAAATAAAGGCATATATAATTATCATTTTATGAGCTGCCCATAAATTAATTAGTTGAAAGATGCATCTGTATTTAGTGTATCTGTAATAATTTAAATATGCTGAAGTTTTGAAAACAAACTTCAAATACAGTTCCAATTTTGCATCACATAAGTCACTTGTGCCTTTCGCTATACAGTCAGATCAAATGTTTGCATAATTCACCTAGTGCACTGGTTTTCAAACCTGACCTCAGACCTCCCCAACAGGCCAGCTTTTCAGGATTATCTTAGATGAGAGCAGGTAAAATAATCATGTTTACTAATCAGCTGATTATTTCACCTGTGCTCCAGTTCAGATATCCTTAAAATGTGGCCTGTTAGGGAGGCCTGAGAACAGGTTTGAAAACCAGTGACCTAGAGTGAAAGTAGACTACTGATGATGTAAAAGGAAGAATCATTTTTCTAGCAATCAGAAAATGTTATCAGAGATAAAGCTCATGCTATTTATGACTATAACAAAGCTATGCTCCTGCTCTTTATCTCCTATTTATTTTATTTTAGGGTAAAACAAATGTTAAACATTAAGTTTGCCTTTTTGGACACTGTCTTCCTGAGTGGTGTCTCTCCTATGTGTGTCAGTGTTTTGAGTAATATCAACAGAAAGGTCGTACTCAAAGACAGGTTAGAGGATGTCCTCCTCTTTTATATGACAACATTTTAATAGGATGTCCCCTGTATTAACGTGGTATATTCTTTATCTTGGCCTGTGTCTCTGAATATTTAATTTAAAGGGCCATGATACCCAAATGTTTAAGCACTTGAAAGTGATGCAGCATAGCTGTAAAAAGCTGACTAGAAAATATCACCTGAGCATCTTTATGTAAAAAAGGAAAATATTTTACGTCAAATTGCCTAAGTATTCACACCCCACTGTAAAGAGACTTTAAGAAGCCAGTCATGATGCTTGTGGACTTGCAAGGGAGTGTGCATATGTCATGTGCATGCACAGTCATCTTGTCATCTTATTTTCCTATTCAGTTTATGTAAGTTCTATTAAATCTCATGAGTATTCAGTTAAATCTCATGAGATCACAGCAAAGGCAAAGCATTACCTCAGAACTGCTGATGTTGATTGGCTATTGTTTTTTGTTGTTGTTTTTTGTTGTTGTTTTTAAACTTGCAACTGGACAGCAGCTAAGTAAACTGTTTACACAGCACTTACTCCGGTGAGCTAAAGAAATTTTGAGGTAAATTAGCTTCCTTTTTTTTTAAATAGAAATTTTTAGGTGATATTTCTTGTCAGCTTTTACAGTTATGCTGCATCACTATCAAGTGATTTAGCATATGACTATTATGTCCCTTTAAAGCTTAAAGTGTTGGTAAATCAAAGCATTTAACAAAGGCTAGGATTTACCAAAAAAAAAGGTGCAAAACTCACCCTTTCTGTACGGTTGCATGTCGCTAAACTCAGCGGCTCCGGCTGCCCACTGCACATCGCTTTCCTTCAATGAGGTGACATTTGCACCTCTAATCCAATAGCTGTGCGTGTCAACTGACAGTGTTCTGTATGCATGCATGGCTTTTGGTTTAGAGGTGCAAGTGTACTGTCACCTCATTGGTAGAAGAACGATGTGCCATGGGTGGCCGGAGCCGCTGAGTTTAGCGATGTGCAGCGGCGCAGAAAGGATGAGTTTAGTACCCTTTTTTAAAAAAATATCTAATCACTTAAACTCCACTTTATTTTTAGTGATGGTAAAACCTAGCGTTTGTTAAACGCTCTGATTTACCATCACTTTAAGTCTTATGTTGAAATCTTTTGACTCATAGGGGCCTATCTATCAAGCTCCTATCTATCAAGCTCCGTATGGAGCTTGATGCCCTGTGTTTCTGACGAGCCTGCAGGCTCGCCAGAAACAGCAGTTATGAAGCAGCGGTCTAAAGACCGCTGCTTCATAACCTGTCCGCCTGCTCTGAGCAGGCGGACAGACATCGCCAGAATTCAACCAGATTGAGTACGATCGGGTTGATTGACACCACCCTGGTGGCGGCTGATTGGCCGCGAGTCTGCAGGGGGCGGCGTTGCACCAGCAGCTCTTGTGAGCTACTGGTGCAATGCTGAATACGGAGAGCGTATTGCTCTCTGTATTCAGCGAGGTCTGGCGGACCTAATCCGCACTGTCGGATCAGGTCCGCCACACTTTGGTAAATAGAGGCCATAGCCATAACATATAAGAACAAACTACTCCATCATTAATATAAATATTCTGGTTCTGGTTTAATGATAACAAATACTGTAAACCGTACTAGTATTATTATAATAATTTATAATAATAATAGAAAATAGCAGAAAACTCTAACACACAAACAGCCAAGGAACATTATTTAATTCAATTTACAAAGTCATAAGGGCTGTTCATCTATTTGTTTAGTTTTTTGTTATTTTGTTTTTTAAACTTCTAGAAACCAATTATTAATAGTTGCAAGAGGTATATCATTTCTTTCAGGAGTTGAATAGGTTGAGTTTATTATGTAAGGTTCCTCAAATCTAAAACCAATGTCATTTTACCCTCATCTATACTAGGTTAGAATTAGAAACTTTGTATAGGTCTAGTTTCATTTACTTTAATGAAACTATAAGATGTGTCAAATACATTTATTGTCTCCTGCTGTTTCAGTTTATCTGGTCATTTCAGCTTTATGATTATACATGCTTGAAAATGTGAAATATTTAAGCTATTTATAGGATCATGAATGAAGTAATTACCCCTTGCTGTTCTCATTGCATTTATCACTCATCATTGTTCATAAGCATAGAGTCAGGATAGGATAAAGATTGCAGTGGTATGGTAAGATGACACTCCCTGGTTTCTATCTACCTTAACATGGCTGTCTATGACAAGCTAGGAATTAGGATGGAATGGTACTGTCTTCTGCTTCTATAACAACAAATATAATCCAGGTTGATGCAGTCAAAGTATGTATTTTGCTTACTGTGAGAAGAAAACTTTACTGAGCCTAAGTGAGTCTCGTATCCACAATTTTTCAGCAGACCTCCCTACTGTCCCTATTTGAGAGGGACAGTCCGTGAATCTGAGCTCTGTCCTGCTGTCCCTCGGAGACAGACATATGTCCCTATTTGCAGAGTTTTCTTTAGCCCCACCCATGGAGCACCCAGTCACAATGAAACACTGCCCAGACACACCCACCGACCACCCAGACACACCCACTATCCCACCTACTAACCAACCACTATCTTACCCCTCCCAACACAGCTCCTCCCACAATACAACAACCAGCTCCCAACAACCTACTGAGTCCCAGATACCCAGCCACAAATGTTGGGAAGTATAAGCTGGCGCCTATAGCCACATACTAATGAAGCTAAAGGGAGGCTAGAGGGGCCCCGTCCCCACTTACATAATCACCCCCATGTGTCCCCCAACTATGAAGCTCGCTCCGTGATCTGAGCCTGTGTGCTCTGACACTGCTGTCATAAAATGACAGGCAGTGTCACTGACAAATGCAGGCAAGGAGGGCAGCTGAGACTGAAAACATATCATAGAATACAATACAAAATAAAAAAGGAATAAGGGAGTATTCAATGCAAGATACCCTAACAAAAGGGGAAATTGCTCAAATAAGTGTAGTAAGCAGAGGTCAATTTGATGGTTCAAATATGTCCTGATATTCAAATACAGATGTCGATATTGAGAAAACAGATTTCTCACAGTATTTCACTTATGTGAAGTTGGCACCCCATGTTTGTAAAAACTGAATTAAAATATACCATTCGTTTGTGCTGCGTTTGTGCTGATTTGTGCCGTAAAAACCAACGTTTGTGCCGGTTTGGTTTAGGAGATATTGCACATTATTTTTTTATGAAACCCCGCCCACTTTGCACCCCATGTTATGCTATTTTAAAAACAAATATACCATTTGTTTGTGCTGCGTTTGTGCTGATTTGTTCTGCAAAAACAAACGTTTGTGCTGTTTTGGTTTCGGAGATATAGCGCATTATTTTTTATGAAACCCCGCCCACTTTGCACCCCATGTTATTCAATTTTAAAAACAAATATACCATTTGTTTGTGCTGCGTTTGTGCTGGTTTGTGCTGCAAAAACGAACATTTGTGCCTGTTTGTTTTCGGAGATATAGCGCATTATATTTGCTGAAACTCCGCCCACTTTGCACCCCATGTTATACAATTTTAAAAACAAATATACCATTGGTTTGTGCTGTGTTTGTGCTGATTTGTGCCACAAAAACGAACGTTTGTGCCATTTTGGTTTCGGAGATATAGCGCATTATTTTTTATGAACCACGCCCACTTTGCACCCCATGTTATTCAATTTTAAAAACAAATATACCATTTGTTTGTGCTGCGTTTGTGCTGGTTTGTGCCGCAAAAATGAACGTTTGTGCCGGTTTGGTTTCAGAGATATAGCGCATTATATTTGCTGAAACTCTGCCCACTTTGCACCCCATGTTATGCAATTTTAAAAACAAATATACCATTTGTTTGTGCTGCGTTTGTGCTGATTTGTGCTGCAAAAACGAACGTTTGTGCTGTTTTGGTTTCGGAGATATAGCGCATTATTTTTTATGAAACCCCGCCCACTTTGCACCCCATGTTATTCAATTTTAAAAACAAATATACCATTCGTTTGTGCTGCGTTTGTGCTGGTTTGTGCCGAAAAAATGAATGTTTGTGCCGGTTTGGTTTCAGAGATATAGCGCATTATATTTGCTGAAACTCCGCCCACTTTGCACCCTATGTTATGCAATTTTAAAAACAAATATACCATTCGTTTGTGCTGATTTGTGCCGCAAAAACGAACATTTCTGCCGGTTTGGTTTAGGAGATATTGCGCATTATTTTTTAATGAAATTCCGCCCACTTTGCACCCCATGTTATGCAAATTTAAAAACAAATATACCATTTGTTTGTGTTGAGTTTGTGCTGATTTGTTCCTCTAAAATGAACGTTGGTACCAGTTTGGTTTCAGAGAAATTACGCATTATATTTGCTGAAACTCCGCCCACTTTGCACCCCATGTTATCCAATTTTAAAAACAAATATACTGATTGTTTGTGCTGTGTTTGTGCTGCAAAAACGAACGTTTGTGTCGTGTTGTGTTAAGGGAAATATAGAACACTAGTGATTAAAGGGACATTATACACATTTTTTCTTTGCATAAATGTTTTGTAGATGATCTATTTATATAGCCCATAAAGTTTTTTTTTTTTTTTTTTTATAAAACTGATAGTTTTTGCTTATTCTTAAATAACATTGCTCTGATTTTGAGACTCCTAACCAAGCCCCAAAGTTTTAGGAGAATACCGAAGTATACCTACTCCACCTTGCTTCTGTTTGTGTAAAGGGTCTTTTCATATGCAAAGGAAGGGGGAGGGGGAGTGTCTGATAATTCCCACTTGTAATGGGTGCTCCAGGAACCTTTTAAACAGAGCTAAACTGGAAGCTTCTAAGTAAGTTTTTAAATGGTTTTATACCGGATTTTTATATCAGTATCTGTGCTTATTATTCTTTATAATAGTGTCTATTACATGCAGTTTTATGAAAATTGGTGTATACTGTCCCTTTAACACTGCACCAGAAAGTAAAATGTAAGAGGGTTAATATTGCACCAGAGAGGTTAATGTGGCATTTACAAGGTCAGATTTGTAATGAGGCAGAGTAGGCATGTGCCTACAGGCACCCTCCATAGAGGGGAGCCGTGCCTAATTGCTGGTGTTCTGTCAATTAATTCAACAGAACACCGGCAACAACAAGGAGGGTGCGCTCTATATAGAACACTATTAAGAGCACACCTCCTTCTTTTCCATGACCGGCAGCTTCCGTGGGGGCAGAGAGGGACCTCGGTGTAGGCTGCCCATTAAAAAGTCTGTCCAGCACAGGCAGGCGTTTCATTGGCACCACGGAAGACGCCGGTAACAGAAAACAAGGGGGATGCACTCTGTATAGTGCACTCTGTGCCTATGGGCGCCCGAAATGTAAATCCGGCCCTGGGCATTAAAGGATTAACATGGTAACATACCGGTTTATACGGCATACATGGGGTTATTGAAGAGTAATGGATTGGAAGAAGCCAAACCATAGCTTAAAGGGACACTGAACCCAATGTTTGTCTTTCGTGATTCAGATAGCGCATGCAATTTTAAGCAACTTTCTAATTTACTCCTATTATCAAATTTTCTTCATTCTCTTGCTATTTTTATTTGAAAAAGAAGGCATCTAAGCTTTTTTTGGGTTCAGAACTCTGGATAGCACTTTTTTATTGGTGGATGAATTTATCCACCAATCAGCAAGGACAACCCAGGTTGTTTACCAAAAATGGGCCGGCATCTAAACTTACATTCTTGCATTTCAAATAAAGATTCCAAGAGAATGAAGAAAATTTGATAATAGGAGTAAAGTTGCTTACAATTTCATGCTCTATCTGAATCACAAAAGAAAAATTTGGGTTTAGTGTCCCTTTAAGTAATTTAACTGCAAAGTGAATAAGTAGAAACGCACTACTTAATTGAAAAAGGAAATTTTCAATTAAATTGCAGTAAAGCCCTCTTCAACCCCATTAGGTCTAATAAACCTCCTTTAGCCAATTTAACCTCTTTGTTGCCATATTAATCGCCTGTAATGTCATGTTAACGACAGACAGCCCAATATTAACTTGCTTAGATTTAAAAAGCGCTTAAAAGCACTCAAGCAAGTTTTATTACATAAGTCAATTCTTTTTTAGTCGCTTTTTTTTTTTAAAAAAACATTTAGGGGGGCATTACATCCCTGGCGATGGGGAAAACATTGTCTCACTAGTTTTCTATGCAGCGTAACTACATAGAAGCTACACTGCTGCGCTGCATAGAAAACTGAAACAGGTTTTTTTTCCAGTTGCCAGGGATGTAATCTCCCCCATATGTTCTTAAATATTTTTTTCTGGTGTGGAAGTCACATCTGTTCTTTTGTATACCCCAAAGTTTTATAATTCTATTTGTACTTACAAACATTTTTGTTGTTATAATATTTTTGAATCAAAGAGTACATGTACACATAATGCACAATATCTCCGAAATCAAACCGGAACAAATGTTCATTTTTGCGGCACAAATCAGCACAAACACAGCACAAACGAATGGTATATTTGTTTTTAAAATTGCATAAGATGGGGTGCAAAGTGGGCGGAGTTTCAGCAAATATAATGCGCTATATCTCCGAAACCAAACTGGCACAAACATTCGTTTTTGTGGCACAAATCAGCACAAACGCAGCACAAACAAATGGTATATTTGTTTTTAAAATTACATAACATGGGGTGCAAAGTGGGCGGGGTTTCATAAAAAAAATAATGCGCAATATCTCCTAAACCAAACCGGCACAAACGTTAGTTTTAGCAGCACAAATCAGCACAAACGAATGGTATATTTGTTTTCAAAATTGAATAACATGGGGTGCAAAGTGGGCGGGGTTCATAAAAAATAATGCGTTATATCTCCGAAACCAAAATGGCACAAACGTTCATTTTTGCGGCACAAATCAGCACAAACGCAGCACAAACCAATGGTATATTTGCTTTTAAAATTGCATAACATGGGGTGCAAAGTGGGTGGAGTTTCAGCAAATATAATGCGCTATATCTCCGAAACCAAACCGGCACAAACGTTTGTTTTTGCAGCACAAACCAGCACAAACGCAGCACAAACAAATGGTATATTTGTTTTTAAAATTGCATAACATGGGGTGCAGAGTGGGCGGGGTTTCATAAAAAATAATGCGCTATATCTCCGAAACCAAACCGGCACAAAAGTTCGTTTTTGCGGCACAAACCAGCACAAACGCAGCACAAACAAATGGTATATTTGTTTTTAAAATTGCATAACATGGGGTGCAAAGTGGGCGGGGTTTCATAAAAAAATAATGTGCAATATCTCCTAAACCAAACCGGCACAAATGTTGGTTTTTGCGGCACAAATCAGCACCAATGCAGCACAAACGAATGGTATATTTTAATTCAGTTTTTACAAACATGGGGTGCCAACTTCACATAGGTCAGTATTTCGTTAAAAAAACTTCCATAAAAGTTAACCTCGCTGCAAAAGGAGTTTTCCTATAGAGAAGAGTGGAGAGACAAGAGAACTTGTTACCAGTAGGGAAAGTTTCCAAGTAAAGGTATATATCGTCTTACTTCCACCAGGCGGTGTTGGACGTCTCTCAGGAAATTGTTGCAGACCGTCTCCAATCTAACCATCCGATCAATGAGATGAGGGCGGGACTTTTTCAATCCGGACGGAAAAACGCCAAATGTAATCTCACAAGTTCAGCATCTGGTTAGTAGCTGTGCTATCAAGTCATGTACGAATTCTCAAGCGAATAAGGAAACATTGGCCAATTCTTCAACGACATCTGCCAGGGTGTCAGAAAACAATTGTATAATCCAAAATGTATTCAAATCCGCATTCACTGGGCTTATAATCAAAGTACTTTTATAAAAGTGACATTTCCGAGCTCACTAGCTCCTTCCTTGGTTTGAGGAAGGAGCTAGTGAGCTCCGAAATGTTTTTATATACATTTAATTTCCTTTTTATACTATAATATTCATATCTACATAGTATTGGACCTATATTTATTGGATACACTTTATTAGTCTTTAATAACCATCTGAGTTGTTTTAGCCATATATCTTACTCTATTCACTCTCAGCCAAATAGTTTATTCTAAGCTGTTAAAGCGTCACAGATTTTAGTTTGTTTCAGTTTCCCTGGGGAAACTGAGCTCTCTAATTATCTTTTTTTACTGTTACTTTAAGGTGTTTTGGAGAAAATCACCTGTATCTGTTGGCATAATAACTGTCACTTTGCTAGCGCAGTTCTACTTCTATACAAGTATAGTGTACTTTTAAATGATAGACTGATTAAACTGTATGAATTCATGTAATAAAGACTTTACTGCACTCTACTGGAAGAATGGTGAACTTCAACAAATGTAGTGCAGAGGCAACTTTATGTCTCAGCTTTGGTGTTATAGGTCTGAATTTGTTCATATACAACAAGACTGTTTTTTTAGTTAATTTGACTTGTTTTACTGCTCTGGAACAAACATCAGAGATAAGAATAATTATGGTTTGCTATTCTGGATTGGCTTAACTTCTATACTGATTTCACCAGTTCTTTGGTGAAATCTCAAAAATTATTATGAAGATCCAGCATAGATTTAGTTTTCAATCATTTTAAAACTTAGAGATATTTGTGATAGCAAATATGATTTTAAAGCCAAACTATGGTCCAGATTACAAGTGAAGCGGTATTTAACGCACCCGCTCATGCGCTAACTCCGTTAGAAGTAAACTTTTTGCACACGTCAGGTAGCGCTCGTATTACAAGTTGAAAGTAAAAAGTTTTTAATCACTCACTAACCCGATGCACACAAAAAGCCATTTAGAATATTGTGAACGCGTTAATTTATTTCCTCATAGAAGTCAATGGAGCAAGAAAAGTGGAAAAAAACACCCTACTCGCTCGCAAACCCAATTGCATATTCTCAAGTGCGCTAACGCAACATGAAAATATTAATATTTCACATTCCAATGTTTTTCACATAGCAGAATATGTTCTATTTATTCACAAATACATATTATACATATATCTGATGGCATTGTGGTACAATGTACTGTATATCTGTACCTATATATATATAGAGATGTTTATATATAGGTTTGAATATATATATATATTTATAGAAATGTCAGGGCTCTTACCTGGAGGGCCCCTTCTTGGTGTCCCATGTGGAGAGACGCCGAGATCTGTCCGAAGCTGCTGTGCTGCAACTCTCTAGGCGCGCGTGGCCGTGCCTTCCTTTGATTTCAAGAGCCATCCTGTTGATTACAGGAACTCCCACCTGGAGCAATCAGGTGTGGGAGTTCCTATAAAATTGCAATCAGCCCTTTACTCCTAGCTAAGTAATTGACCTATAGAGAGCATACTTCTCTGGCTCCTGCTCCTGAAGACTTGGCTTGCTTGCTATGATTCCTGTGTATGTTCTCCTTGCTCCTGAGACTTAGCATACTTATTGTACCTGTGTATGCCTACCTTGTTCCTGAAGCTAGGTATTCCTTCTGTGATACGTGTGTATGCCTACCTTGTTCCTGAAGCTAAGTATCCCTGCTGTAATACCTGTGTATGCTTACCTTGTTCATGAAGCTAAGTATCCCTGTTGTGATACCTGTGTATGCTTACCTTGTTTCTGAAGCTAAGTATCCCTGCTGTGATACCTGTTTATGCTTACCTTGCTTCTGAAGACAAGCATCTCTGCTGTGATACCTGTGTATGCTTACCTTGCTCCTGAAGCCAAGCATCTCTGCTGTAATACCTGTGTATGCTTACCTTACTCCTGAAGCATATTTGCTGCGATACCTGTGTATGGTTACTTTGCTTCTGAAGCCAAGCATCTCTGCTGTAATACCTGTGTATGCTTACCTTGCTTCTGAAGCCAAGCATCTCTGCTGTGATACCTGTGTATGCTTACCTTGCTCCTGAAGCTAAGCATCTCTGATGTGATACCTATGTATGCTTACCTTGCTTCTGAAGCCAAGGATCTCTGCTGTGATACCTGTGTATGCTTACCTTGCTCTTGAAACCAAGCATACTTACCTTGATACCTACGTATGGTCACCTTGCTCTTGAAACCAAGCATATTGTTACCCACGTATGCTCACCTTCCTCTGGAAAACAAGCGTACTTACCTTGATACCCACACATGCTCACCTTGCTCTTGAAACCAAGCATGCTTACCTTGATACCCACGTATGCTCACCTTGCTCTTGAAACCAAACATACTTATCTTGATACCCATGTATGCTCACATTGCTCTTGAAACCAAGCATACTTCCTTTGATACCCACGTATGCTTACCTTGCTCTTGAAACCAAGCATACTCCCCCTTGATACCCCGTATGCTCACCTTGCTCCTGAAACCAAGTATTCTTACCTTGATACCCATGTATGCTCACCTTGCTCTTGAAACCAAGCATACTTACCTTGATACTCACATATGCTTACCTTGCTTCCCCAACTCCAGAATATTGTTGTTTATAATTTTGCTTCCGTAAAGTTTTCAAAAGAAAAGACATTCTTTGTCCTGTGTCTCTATTCCTAGATACCAAGTTCCTCACATCTCTCCCTCACAAAATACTTATTACATATTCCCCTATGTGAAGAACATTGGAATGTGAAATATGTACAGTAAATACACAGTATAGCACTTTATTAAAAATAAATATTGCATAAATATGCTTTAACATGTTTTCATCTACTTGACTACAAAGGACTCCAATGCACTTTATATATATATATATATATATACATATACATGTAAGTATTTATATGTGTACATATGTATGTAAATACATATATACACATATAAATACATAAATACATCTGTCCACACGTATAAACACACACACATATACTGTGTGTGTGTATATATATATATATATATATATATATATATATATATATATATATATATATATATATATATATATATATATATATATATATATATATATATATATATACATATACATTTTTAGACATGTATATGTACAATATCTATCTCTATGTTAAAGCCCTTTGCCTGCCTTTTTTTTCACTTGAG
This sequence comes from Bombina bombina, assembly GCF_027579735.1. Lineage (NCBI taxonomy): Eukaryota > Metazoa > Chordata > Amphibia > Anura > Bombinatoridae > Bombina > Bombina bombina. The sequence continues at coordinate 342,982,809 of NC_069500.1, forward strand.
ACCTCATATCTTTGAGCCCTTATAACTTTTTTGTGCAATATTTTTTTATTAATTTTTATTAGATAGTGTTATGAGTTTAACTGTAGTTTTAAATTTATTTTTGGTGTGTTTTGTGACACTTGTTTGTTTCGCAATACAGTTAACCATAGCTCTAAGGTTGCAATATCCTGAGGTGTGTTAAATTAAATTGCGCTCAAGAGATTGCGTTTACTTTCAACTTGTAATACGAGCACTACATTCGACGAGCGCAAACATCTGACAGCAATGTTTGCAACAATGTTTATAGAAATGTTATACATAGTTGCAGAAACTGCTGACATAGATTTGTACAGACACTCTATGGCAACAGAGTTTGCAACAATGTTTAAAACAATGTTATACATAGTTGCAAACACTGCTGCCAGATGGCTAAGGACACCTGCATGCTCCTGACCTCACCTAGGATTACTCTTCAACAAAGGATGCCAAGAGTACTAAGCAAAATTGATAATAAAAGTTAATTGGAAAGTTGATTAAAATTGCATGATCTATTTGAATTATGAACATTTCATTTTGCTTTACTATCCCTTTAAAGAACCAGCTTTAAAAAAATAAAATAAACTTGTGATGGTTCACATACATGTTTTGTATAACACGTCATCTGTTGGTAGAAAGTTCCATGACATTATATAACACAGCGCAATCTATTGGTTGAAAGTTCCTGGAAATGTGTAACATAGACTGTGGCCCTGAATATTTAAAGGTTCTCAAGCAGGGGAGAGAAATTGCAGTTAAATGGACAATCTACTCAAGAATTGTTATTGTTTAAAAAGATAGCTAATCCCTTTATTACCCATCACCCAGTTTTGCAGAACCAACACTTTTATATTAATACACTTTTAACCTGTGTGATTACCTTGTATAAAGTCTCTGCAGACTGCCCCTTATCTCAGTTATTTGACAGACATTCATTTTAGCCAATTAGTGCTTACTCTAAAATAACTCCACGGGAGTCAGCACAATGTTATCTATATGGCACACATGAACTAGCTCAGTCTAACTGTGAAAAACTGTCAAAATGCACTGAGATAGGAGGCGGTTTTTAACAGTTTAGAAATCAGTTTGAGTTTACCTAGGTTTAGCTTGCAGCAAAAAATACCAAATGAACACAGTGAATTTTATGATAAGAGTAAATTGGAAAGTTATTTGAACTAGCCTGTCCCTTTAAGACTTCACAGGGGCTGAACTCACTGACTATTCAAAAGAAAAAGGGCGGAAATCTCCAGCACTGATGAGAGTGTAACCAAAGTGCCTAACCTGACGGAGGCTGGGTCTTAGTGAACAATTAAGCACTTGATTTATAGTGCATAAAATTATTTATTTGTGATTTTACAGTTCATAAAAGACAAAAACATGGATCCATGTAATTAATAAACAATAGTTAAAAGACTTCCAAAACATCAATAAATGAATTTAAAACTATGACCATATCAATATAGATGTACAAATACAGGGAGTGCAGAATTATTAGGCAAATTAGTATTTTGACCACATCATCCTCTTTATGCATGTTGTCTTACTCCAAGCTGTATAGGCTCGAAAGCCTACTACCAATTAAGCATATTAGGTGATGTGCATCTCTGTAATGAAAAGGGGTGTGGTCTAATGACATCAACACCCTATATCAGGTGTGCATAATTATTAGGCAACTTCCTTTCCTTTGGCAAAATGGGTCAAAAGAAGGACTTGACAGGCTCAGAAAAGTCAAAAATAGTGAGATATCTTGCAGAGGGATGCAGCACTCTTAAAATTGCAAAGCTTCTGAAGCGTGATCATCGAACAATCAAGCGTTTCATTCAAAATAGTCAACAGGGTCGCAAGAAGCGTGTGGAAAAACAAAGGCGCAAAATAACTGCCCATGAACTGAGAAAAGTCAAGCGCGCAGCTGCCAAGATGCCACTTGCCACCAGTTTGGCCATATTTCAGAGCTGCAACATCACTGGAGTGCCCAAAAGCACAAGGTGTGCAATACTCAGAGACATGGCCAAGGTAAGAAAGGCTGAAAGACGACCAAGACACACAAGCTGAAACGTCAAGACTGGGCCAAGAAATATCTCAAGACTGATTTTTCTAAGGTTTTATGGACTGATGAAATGAGAGTGAGTCTTGATGGGCCAGATGGATGGGCCCGTGGCTGGATTGGTAAAGGGCAGAGAGCTCCAGTCAGACTCAGACGCCAGCAAGGTGGAGGTGGAGTACTGGTTTGGGCTGGTATCATCAAAGATGAGCTTGTGGGGCCTTTTCGGGTTGAGGATGGAGTCAAGTTCAACTCCCAGTCCTACTGCCAGTTTCTGGAAGACACCTTCTTCAAGCAGTGGTACAGGAAGAAGTCTGCATCCTTCAAGAAAAACATGATTTTCATGCAGGACAATACTCCATCACACGCGTCCAAGTACTCCACAGCGTGGCTGGCAAGAAAGGGTATAAAAGAAGAAAATCTAATGACATGGCCTCCTTGTTCACCTGATCTGAACCCCATTGAGAACCTGTGGTCCATCATCAAATGTGAGATTTACAAGGAGGGAAACAGTACACCTCTCTGAACAGTGTCTGGGAGGCTGTGGTTGCTGCTGTACGCAATGTTGATGGTGAACAGATCAAAACACTGACAGAATCCATGGATGGCAGGCTTTTGAGTGTCCTTGCAAAGAAAGGTGGCAATATTGGTCACTGATTTGTTTTTGTTTTGTTTTTGAATGTCAGAAATGTATATTTGTGAATGTTGAGATGTTATATTGGTTTCACTGGTAAAAATAAATAATTGAAATGGGTACATATTTGTTTTTTGTTAAGTTGCCTAATAATTATGCACAGTAATAGTCACCTGCACACACAGATATCCCCCTAAAATAGCTAAAACTAAAAACAAACTAAAAACTACTTCCAAAAATATTCAGCTTTGATATTAATGAGTTTTTTGGGTTCATTGAGAACATTGTTGTTGTTCAATAATAAAATTAATCCTCAAAAATACAACTTGCCTAATAATTCTGCACTCCCTGTAGATCAATAATTATATAGATCAATAACTAATCGAAATTGAAAGTGATTATGCAAAGGGCCCAAGAAAAATAGTGTTCATAAAAATAATGTCCATAAGAGTGTCCAAAATAATGTGGGTCCCTTGTGAATTATATCCAATAGAAATAAAAAATGATGAGTGACCAATTGAATAAACAATTAGAAAACATGGATGTACAGTCGACTGTGTCTTGCAATTTGGAGCTTTTAAACATATAAAGTGTCTTCAAAAGTTGATATATTTAGTAAAAAAACGGTATACTTTAAAATCAAAGTGATGCAAAAATAGCAGTGATGAAAAAATGATGAAAAAATAAATAAATAATGGAAAAATAAATGATAGTGGTGAAAAACTAAAAAATGAAACAGTGCAAACATATGCAAAACTAAACAAAAATATAAATTAAAATTTATTGGTGACCAAAAAGAAATTAATGTCCAAAAAATTATCGGCTAGATTACGAGTTTTGCGTTAAGCTGAAAAAGCAGCGTTAGGACCTAACGCTACTTTTTCACTACCGCTGCTATTACGAGTCTTGCGGGTTTAGGGGCACCGCACACTTCTTTGGCCTTACCGCAAACCAACTTACGTAAAGTTCGTAAACCCTTTTTTTTTTCTATGGGACTTCCATAGCACTGGTATTACAAGTCTGTCCTGGGAGGCCAAAAAGTGAATGGTACACCCTCTACCTCCAAGATTTGTAACGCATTCTAAAGTTAGTAGTTATGAGTTTTACACTACAAAGCTGTAGCATAAAACTCATAACTAAAGTGCTAAAAAGTACACAAACACCCATAAACTACCTATTAACCCCTAAACCGAGGCCCTCCCGCATCGAAAACACTATAATAAAATTTTTAACCCCTAATCTGCCACTCCGGACATCGCCGCCACTAGAATAAACATATTAACCCCTAAACCGCCACACTCCCGCCTCGCAAACACTAGTTAAATATTATTAACCCCTAATCTGCCGCCCCTAACATCGCTGCCACCTACATTATACTTATTAACCCCTAATCTGCCGTCCCCAACGTCGCCGCCACTATATTAAATGTATTAACCCCTAAATCTAAGTCTAACCTTAACACCCCCTAACTTAAATATAATTTAAATAAATCTAAAGAAAATTACTATAATTAACGCCTAGATTTAGAGTTTTGCGGCAAAAGGGGTGCGTTAGCTACGCGTGTTTTTTTTCCCCCACACCTTTTTAATAACGCTGGTATTGAGAGTTCTCTGAAGGGCTGCGTTAGGCTCCAAAAAGGGAGCGTAGAGGCATATTTACTCTCAATACCAGCGATGCTTACAGTAGCGGATAGCTGGAAAAACGTGCTCATGCACGATTCCCCCATAGGAAACAATGGGGCATTTTGGGATGAAAAAAAACCTGCAAAAAAAGCAGCGTTAAGCTCCCAACGCAGCCCCATTGTTTCCTATGGGGAAACACTTTCTAAGTCTGCACCTAACACCCTAACATGTACCCCGAGTCTAAACACCCCTAATCTTACACTTATTAACCTCTAATCTGCCGCCCCCGCTATCGCTGACCCCTGCATTTTTTTATTAACCCCTAATCTGCCGCTCTGTACACCGCCGCCACCTACATTATCCCTATGAACCCCTAATCTGCTGCCCACAACATCGCCGACACCTATATTATATTTATTAACCCCTAATCTGCCCCCAACGTCGCAGCTACCTTACATACACTTATTAACCCCTAATCTGCCGACCAGACCTCGCCGCCACTCTAATAAATGTATTAACCCCTAAACCGCCGCACTCCCGCCTCGCAAACACTATAATAAATAGTATTAACCCCTAATCTGCCCTCCCTAACATCGGCAACGCCTAACTTCAAGTATTAACCCCTAATCTGCTGACCGGACCTCGCCGCTACTCTAATAAATGTATTAACCCCTAAAGCTAAGTCTAACCCTAACCCTAACACCCCCCTAAATTAAATATAATTTTAATCTAATGAAATAAATGAAATCTTATTAACTAAAGTATTCTTATTTAAAGCTAAATACTTACCTGTAAAATAAACCCTAATATAGCTACAATATAACGAATAATTATATTGTAGCTATTTTAGGATTTATATTTATTTTACAGGCAACTTTGTATTTATTTTAACTAGGTACAATAGCTATTAAATAGTTATTAACTATTTAATAGCTACCTAGTTAAAATAATTACAAAATTACCTGTAAAATAAATCCTAACCTAAGTTACAATTAAACCTAACACTACACTATCAATAAATTAATTAAATTAACTACAATTACATACAATTAAATAAACTAAACTAAATTACAAAAATAAAAAAAGATTACAAGAATTTTAAGCTAATTACACCTACTCTAAGCCCCCTAATAAAATAACAAAGCCCCCCAAAATAAAAAAATTCCCTACCCTAATCTAAATTAAAATAGTTAACAGCTCTATTACCTTACCAGCCCTTTAAAGGGCTTTTTGCGGGGCATGCCCCAAAGAAATCAGCTCTTTTGCTGTAAGAAAAACACAATACCACCCCCCAACATTACAACCCACCACCCACATAACCCTACTCTAACCCAAACCCCCCTTAAATAAACCTAACACTACCCCCCTGAAGATCTCCCTACCTTGAGTCGTCTTCACTCAGCCGAGCAGCGATGGACCAAAAGAAGACATCCGGAACGGCATTCTAATGGCGGTGTAGGGGTATGTGGGTGGTGGTCGGTTGTAATGTTGGGGGGTGGTATTGTGTTTTTTTTTACAGGCAAAAGAGCTGATTTCTTTGGGGCATGCCCCGCAAAAAGCCCTTTAAAGGGCTGGTAAGGTAATAGAGCTGTTAACTATCTTAATTTAGATTAGGGTAGGGAATTTTTTTATTTTGGGGGGCTTTGTTATTTTATTAGGGGGCTTAGAGTAGGTGTGTTTAAGCTTAAGATTCTTGTAATCTTTTTTTTATTTTTTGTAATTTAGTTTAGTGTATTTAATTGTATGTAATTGTAGGTAGTTTATTTAATAAAGCAAAAATGTAGGCAAAGTCCCAGGAATTGATATATAAAAAAATAAAGGTTTATTTGAACGTAGTTAAAACATAGAACGGTCTCAGACCGTTCTATGTTTTTACCCTTAATCTTTTTCATGTTTTAACTACGTTCATATAAACCTTTATTTTTTATATATAAATTCCTGGGATTTTGCCTACATTTTTGCTTTATACACTTGCCTAGAGTTGAGGAGCTCTTTTTCCTAAGCCCCAGTGAATATCGGCATCTAAAGGAGCATTGGTTTGACCAGGAGCCCGGATTGGATACAGAATATTGACCAAGAGGAAACGAGGATTTGTGGAGGTACCGCCTACGTCACGTCCGATCAGTAAGTCCCGCACTCGCATGTAGCTGTACCGGAGTTGGAGAGAGTTTGGCGGTTGCACTTTTTAGCGTGGCTACCCTCACGTCTACATCAAGGTGAGCCTGCCCAAGGGAAGCAGAGGTCTTCCGCCTTCAAGATAAGGTAACTCTAAAAAAGAAGGGTTGTTATGCTGAGGTGCGGGTGAAGCATTTTACGTGACCGCCGTGTCAAGTTACTATAACATTTGGTTGTCTGCACTGACGATTCACTCATGTATCCTGAAGTAAAGTCATAGCGGTATCTAATAGAGTATCATGTTCTCTGTTTAGCGTTATATCCTTTTGTCTATTTTTAGTTTATTTAATTAATTTATTGATAGTGTAGTGTTAGGTTTAATTGTAACTTAGGCTAGGATTTATTTTACAGGTAATTTTGTAATTATTTTAACTAGGTAGCTATTAAATAGTTAATAACTATTTAATAGCTATTGTACCTAGTTAAAATAAATACAAAGTTGCCTGTAAAATAAATATAAATCCTAAAATAGCTACAATATAAGTATTTGTTATATTGTAGCTATATTAGGGTTTATTTTACAGGTAAGTATTTAGCTTTAAATAGGAATACTTTAGTTAATAAGATTTAATTTATTTTGTTAGATTAAAATTATATTTAATTTAGGGGGGGTTAGAGTTAGACTTAGCTTTAGGGGTTAATACATTTATTAGAGTAGCGGTGAGGTCCGGTCGGCAGATTAGGGGTTAATACTTGAAGTTAGGTGTCGCAGATGTTAGGGAGGGCAGATTAAGGGTTAATACTATTTATTATAGGGTTTTTAAGGCGGGAGTGCGGCAGTTTATTCTCATTGGTCCTAGGTTTATTTATTACTTTATCACATCAATACTCCTTTTACTGAGATCGATTTCGCTTTAGGCGATAAAAATGTAAAGAAGTTAGTAATTTGGCTTAAAGATCACTTATAGTATGGTTAACGATACTTATGTCCTTGCAGTGGACTGTATTTTATAGAAGTATTGTATTAATAAACAATAACGGGGGTAACATCCCTGTATATGATTCCTTATGTTTTCATATGGCTTTATTACATGCCCCTATTGGGTCAGACTGAGATTGATTCACTGGGGTTTAGTCTGCCATCTAATTATACCCTCAATATCTTACAGGCATATCTTAAAGGGAGGGGGGGTTCCCAATTACTTAGTACTAGTGCTGGATTAAATATACTCTATTGGCTAGTTTCGTCTTGATATTTGTAGAGGGAGAGGGTTTTACTTCAATACAGTGTGTAAAAATGTTTTCTATATCTCCTAGATTTGGCAGATTAAGTGACACTAAGGTCACGTTTGTCATGTAGACTTGGTTTATCAGGTGGATGTAGTGGATTAGCGTTATTATACTATTATGAAATAGAAATGTGGCTAGCAACTCACAAGTGGTGACACTAAGGTCATGTAGACTTGGTTTATCAGGTGGACTGTAGCAGGTGTAATGGATCTAATTCCATATAGTATTATATTATGCATTAGGAATGTAGCAACTCACAAGTGGGACCACTACATAAGTTAGGGGCCTTGATTGTCCTCATAGATATAGGGATATAGCTTCCTTTATATAGAGATAATAACTATATTATCTTATAAATTCTGGAATCCTGGGGTTCTAATCAATAGATTGGCGGTCTTGGTACCTTATATATAGGAGAAATGACTTTCCCTAAATAGGCTCTGTTGTCCGTATACCCTATGTATGCCCCATTGTGGGGACTAGTGTTGTATTGTGGAAAGAAAAGTTATGTTTACACCTAACACCCTAACATAAGCCATGAGTCTAAACACCCCTAATCTGCTGCCCCGACATCGCCAACACCTACATTACACTTATTAACCCCTAATCTGCTGACCCCGACATAGCCGCCACCTACCTACACTTATTAACCCCTAATCTGCTGCCCCCAATGTCATCGCTACCTACATTACACTTATTAAGCCCTAATCTGCCGCCCCAACATCGCAGCCACTATACTAAAGTTATTAACACCTAACCCTAAGTCTAACCCCAACCCTAACGTAACCCTAACTCTAACACCCACTAACTTTAACATAATTAAAATAAATCTAAATAAAAATTACAATTAATATCTAAATAATTCCTATTTAAAACTAAATACGTACCTATAAAATAAAACCTAACCTAGCTACAATATAACTAATAGTTATATTATAGCTATCTTAGGTTTTATTTTTATTTCACAGCTAAGTTTGTATTTATTTTAACTAGGTAGACTAGTAAGTAAATAGTTATTAACTATTTACTAGCTACCTAGTTAAAATAAATACAAATTTACCTGTAAAATAAAACCTAACCTGTCTTACACTAACACCTAACATTACACTACAATTAAACCAATTACATTAATTAAATACAATTAACTAAATTACAAAAAAATAAACACTAAATTACACAAAATAAAAAAGAAATGATCAAATATTTAAACTAATTACACCTAATCTAATAGCCCTATCAAAATAAAAAAGCCCCCCCCCCCCAATAAAAAAAACCCTAGCCTAAACTAAACTGCCAATAGCCCTTAAAAGGGCCTTTTGCTGGGCATTGCCCCAAATAAATCAGCTCTTTTACCTGTAAAATAAATACAAACAACCCTCCAACAGTAAAATCCACCACCCACACAAACAACCCCCCCAAATAAAATCCTATCTAAAAAACCTAAGCTCCCCATTGCACTGAAAAGGGCATTTGGATGGGCATTGCCCTTAAAATGGCATTTAGCTCTTTTCCATTGCCCAAACCCTAAGCTAAAAATAAAACCCACCCAATTAACCCTTAAAACAACCTAACACTAACCCCCAAAGATCCACTTACAGTTTTTGAAGACCGGACATCCATCCTCATCAAGCCGGGAGAAGTCTTCATCCAAGCGGACCGAAGTCCTCAACGAAGCTGGGAGAAGTCTTCATCCAAGCTGCAAGAAGTGGTCCTCCAGGCGGGCAGAAGTCTTCATTCAGACGGCATCTTCTATCTTCATCCTTCCGATGCGGAGCGGCTACATCTTCAAGACATTCGGCGCGGCTGTTCCAATCAGCCAATAGAATGCAAGACAGGTTAGGTTTTATTTTACAGGTAAATTTGTATCTATTTTAACTAGGTAGCTAGTAAATAGGTAATAACTATTTACTAACTAGTCTACCTAGTTAAAATAAATACAAACTTGCCTTGCCTGTGAAATAAAAATAAAACCTAAGATAGCTACAATGTAACTATTAGTTATATTGTAGCTAGCTTAGGGTTTATTTTACAGGTAAGTATTTAGTTTTAAATAGGAATTATTTAGTTAATGATAGTAATTTTTATTTAGATTTATTTTAATTATATTAAAGTTAGGGGTGTTGGGGTTAGACTTAGGGTTAGGTTTAGGGGTTAATAACTTTAGTATAGTGGCAGCGGTGATGTTGGGGGCAGCAGATTAGGGGTTAATAATATTTAACTAGTGTTTGCAATGCTGGAGTGCGGTGGTTTAGGGGTTAATATGTTTATTATAGTGGCGGCGATGTCCGGAGCGGCAGATTAGGGGTTAATAATTTTATTTTAGTGTTTGCAATGCAGGAGGGCCTCGGTTTAGGGGTTAATAGGTAGTTTATGGGTGTTAGTACTTTGTAACACTTTAGTTATGAGATTTATGATACAGATTTGTAATGTAAAAATAATAACTACTGACTTTAGATGACGGTACGAATCTTGACGGTATAGAGTGTACCGCTCACTTTTTGGCCTCCCAGGCAAAACTCGTAATACCGGCGCTATGGAAGTCCCATTGAAAAAGGACTTTTTGAAAGGTGCGGTAGTTACGTTGCGTTACGGCCAAAAAAGTGTGCGGTACACCTATACCTGCAAGACTCGTAATACCGGCGGTAGTGAAAAAGCAGCGTTATGAGGCTTTTTTACTCATAACGCAAAACTCGTAATCTAGCCGATAATTTTTTGGACATTAATTATTTTTTGGACACCAATAAATTTGAATATATATTTTTGTTTAGTTTTGCATATTTTCAGTTTTTCACCACTGTCATTTATTTTTCCATTATTTATTTATTTATTTATTCATCATTTTTTCATCACTGCTATGTTTGCATCACTTTGATTTTAAAGTATACCGTTTTTTTATTAAATATATCAACTTTTGAAGACACTTTATATGTTTAAAGGCTCCAAATTGCAAGACACAGTCGACTGTACATTCATTTTTTCTAATTGTTTATTCAATTGGTCACTCATCATTTTTTTATTTCTATTGGATATAATTCACAAGGGACCAACATTATTTTGGACACTCTTATGGACATTATTTTTATGAACACTATTTTTCTTGGTCCCTTTGCATAATCACTTTCAATTTCGATTAGTTATTGATTTATATAATTATTGATCTATTTGTACATCTATATTGATATGGTCATTGTTTTAAATTCATTTATTGACGTTTTGGAAGTCTTTTAACTATTGTTTATTAATTACATGGATTCATGTTTTTGTCTTTTATGAACTGTAAAATCACAAATAAATAATTTTATGTACTATAAATCAAGTGCTTAAAATCAAGTGCTTAATTGTTCACTAAGACCCAGCCTCCGTCAGGTTAGGCGCTTTGGTTACACTCTCCTCATTTGACTAGTCCGTTTGACAGCTAGGTGTCAATCTTCCAAAGCAGGTGCTAGGTGTACACCACTGGAATTCTCCAGCACTACAAGATCTCTCTCATTTCTATATATATGAAAGAGAGGCAAGCCCAGTGCAATAAAACACTGCATGGTATGAGAGTTTTGTGCTTTGTATTTTGTATTACTATATTTTAATTTCAGATTTAATTTCAGTATTACAGCATTTAAGTTTTGCACTTTCTCATCTATATATATTTTTTTATTTTTTTTTTAAACAATTTTTATTGAGGTTATTGGATACATGTACAAATCTTGGCACATTGCCTTGGCTTAAAGAGTACAGGTGTTGGAATAAAACACACAATAAGAAAACGATACACATTCACAGTTACATAGAAACACAATATATAGTAGGCAAAGATAACTGAAACCTCTTTTTTAAGATCATGCGGACCTCCTCTGATACTAAAAGGCCACTTTTGGACCTACGTGGAATTACAGGGCGTAAATAAGGAGGGATATGGTTTAATAAGGCCACTTTTGGACCTTTGAACAATATAACTAGCATTTATGAACATTTATAGTATATGATAAACAATTTGAGCGTTAATGACTTTGTAGATGACAGCCAAATCTGAGGAATATATTAGAGGTGGTGTCAGGCTAAAGCCAACTAGGAAAGACAGAGGGTGACAAGCCATTGAGGGATCTGGGATCTTATATCCTTACAGGGGCGATATATAGTATATGGTGTGGTTGCACTGTAGTTTAAAAACTATGATGGTAAGGTATAAAAATGAGAACTAATTTAGATACTTAACACTCTGGCTATAGTAATGTGCAAACTTAAGCAGTAGAGCTATAATAGGGACCGAAATCACCCATCACGGCGAGATAGCACCACTGATAAGCAAACTGCATATAGGGTCTAAGTAAACATGTAGAGAGCCAGAGTTCAAATTGAGCCATTATAGTGACTAAAATATAAGTTGTAGAGTGAGGTAGTATGGTTGTAATTTGCAGTAGAAATCCTAGATCAATCCAGTTCAATACATATAGTTTCAGTGAGTTATAGTAGTATAACAACTCAATTAGTATACACCCATGAGACATAAGCATGCACAGTAATCAAGAGAAATAAACAGGGGGAAACACACATGTAATAAGTATTAACAACTATTCCCTAAATCAATTAAGATTAACAGAAAAATGTGTCAGCAATATTCCTTATATAAGGTATCAGAAAGGTTCAGCAGAATGCTATCCCTAGCAGTCTAAAAGCAGAAGGCATAAGTGTGTGTGCTGCTATTAAGTTGGGCTATGCATTCAAGTCTAAAGTGCTGATCCTATTCTACACCCAACTAAGTGATAAGTACCCAACAAATTAAATATATGACAACCCAGTGGCATATCAGGAAAGTATGCTTACAAAGAAAATTTAACAACAAAAAGGGGGTAACATTTTATGAGACTATTTATGAGAGGAACCACAGACCAACCTCATAGTGCAATTAATGTACATAGTCCCCAAAATACAGGCCTAAAGGACCAGGGTATCAACAGGGCTTGGTAGTCCAGTTATGACAGATATTGCAGATGAACCCGGTACCTGATTTTAAAGCATCAGGGTTTGTAGTCCCCATATTGGTTGCAGACCATGTAACTTCATTTACAGGCTATAGTGTCTTTATGAGTTGTGATGTCCCACCGTATGTAAGGGGAGTTGAAGGGGGGCAAATACAATATGGGTGGTGGATTCTAGCATTTGGGGTCTAGAAGCGTAGATACCTCTACATATATATGCTAAGGCAAAGTCAAATTTTTGTGTGAGGAGTTTGCACTACGCAGCACAAACTTCAATTAACTCCAGACTGTTGGTGTAGACAGCTCTTCACCTATGTACTTACTTTTGCCCACATAAATCAAAGGATAGAGTCCAGGGTCCCAAACCAGTGAAGCTACTCAGCATAAAGAAGAAATCTTCATCCGACTCCTGTTTTCAGAACATGTATGCTGTGGCCGTGCTGTACAGCCTTGTTTCCAAACCGTTTAGCGCTCAACCCCGGTTTGTTCTCCGGGGCTAGGAGTGTATGTGCCTGCAATCCCCTATAGTCTAACAATAGTTCGGCCATAACAAATGACCCATTCCAATAGGGGTCTGTGTCCCGCATGGCGCCTCCACTCGCATCTTTTGCAGCATATAGTTTCCGAAACTTGCCACCGGTGGGATCATTAGAGGCTAATGCCTCTGTGGGTGAAAAAAGTGTGCCTGCATGGCAAGTAAGGACCGCTTGCTCCATCACAAGGTCAAGGCTCTCTATAGGAGCCGATAGCTGAGAGATAACTCTGATTTTCTCTGTGTCCACTAGGCGGGTATTTCATGGTGCTGGGAACTCAGGCGACGTTTCAGATAACCCCAAGCCGACTGCAACGTTACAGAAAACTCCCGGATCCAGCTCTGGCCTAATCAGAAAGTCTCCCTCGGAGGTCTCCTTGGGCTCTTCCAGAGCCTGCTGCATCTTAGTGGGAAGTCTCTGTTGGTTAGGTTGTAGGTATTCCACTTCTGGGTGTGGGTGTAGAGCTCTCCGTAGGCTTCCCCATTCTCTTGTAATAAGTGCAGAGAGTTGCTCGAAATGAGCACACAAAAGATCCTCAATTACTCGGGGATGAAGGTAAGTAGCAGACGCCATCTTAAAATAAAGTCAAACACCTCTGCCGATATTTTTACAATACTATCTTCCTCTAGTACCCGTAGATACTGGCTTTTGTTTAATATTCCGTTTGAATCTCAAGATGTGCTGTAAAGGTGAATTGCAGTCAATAAGAACTGCTCAACCCGGATAAACCGGGGGGGTTAGGCAAAGGCCACAGGCACTTATGTGTCGCCACTGAAGACCTCGCTGTTCCAGTACTAAGGGCTAGAAGTCGGGCGAACTACTCACAACAGGCTTCTCAGTAAGGTCCAGCTGTTTAGATTTTAATAAAATTATGAGTCGATGACACCCTGAATTGCTGATAATCAGTGGGTATATCTGCTTATCCTTGCAGCCTCAAAGTAAAGCAGCCATCTTGGCTGAAGCCCGGAAACGTCCCCCCTCATTTATATTTTAATACATTTAGATTTAGCTCTAGCAGTGCTTTTACAAATTCTGATTATGTTTTGAAAGTTTGTGTTACTTTAACAATTAAGGATCATACTTTGTATATTTCTGTTTATATATTCAAATTTTATTGTACCTTGAATTTGCTGCATTGCAAACTAAAACAGACAGCTTCAGAAAGTAGGAGGGATAGGGCAGTTCCCTGGACTGAACAGGGGAGATCCCAGTGTATGTCTGAAGCTCTCTCACAAGTTTCATAAAATTTCTAACACCTAGATTTGGAGTTTGGCGTTAGCCGTGAAAACCAGCGTTAGAGGCTCCTAACGCTGGTTTTAGGCTACCGCCGGTATTTGGAGTCACTCAAAATAGGGTCTAACGCTCACTTTTCAGCCGCGACTTTTCCATACCGCAGATCCCCTTACGTAAATTGCGTATCCTATCTTTTCAATGGGATCTTTCTAACTCCGGTATTTAGAGTCGTTTCTGAAGTGAGCGTTAGACATCTAACGACAAAACTCCAGCCGCAGGGAAAAAGTCAGTAGTTAAGAGCTTTCTGGGCTAACGCCGGTTCATAAAGCTCTTAACTACTGTACTCTAAAGTACACTAACACCCATAAACTACCTATGTACCCCTAAACCGAGGTCCCCCCACATCGCCGACACTCGAATAAAATTTTTTAACCCCTAATCTGCCGACCGCCACCTACGTTATCCTTATGTACCCCTAATCTGCTGCCCCTAACACCGCCGACCCCTATATTATATTTATTAACCCCTAATCTGCCCCCACAACGTCGCCGCCAGCTACCTACACTTATTAACCCCTAATCTGCGGACCGCAAAGCGCCGCCACCTATGTTATCCTTATGTACCCCTAATCTGCTGCCCCTAACACCGCCGACCCCTATATTATATTTATTAACCCCTAATCTGCCCCCCTCAACGTCGCCTCCACTTATTAACCCCTAATCTGCCGACCGGACCTGAGCGCTACTATAATAAAGTTATTAACCCCTAATCCGCCTCACTAACCCTATAATAAATAGTATTAACCCCTAATCTGCCCTCCCTAACATCGCCGACACCTAACTTCAATTATTAACCCCTAATCTGCCGACCGGAGCTCACCGCTATTCTAATAAATGTATTAACCCCTAAAGCTAAGTCTAACCCTAACACTAACACCCCCCTAAGTTAAATATAATTTAAATCTAACGAAATTAATTAACTCTTATTATATTTATATTTACTTTACAGGTAACTTTGTATTTATTTTAACCAGGTACAATAGCTATTAAATAGTTAAGAACTATTTAATAGCTAAAATAGTTAAAATAATTACAAATTTACCTGTAAAAGAAATCCTGATCGGAACAGCCAATAGAATGCGAGCTCAATCTGATTGGCTGATTGGATCAGCCAATCGGATTGAACTTGATTCTGATTGGCTGATTCCATCAGCCAATCAGAATATTCCTACCTTAATTCCGATTGGCTGATAGAATCCTATCAGCCAATCGGAATTCGAGGGACGCCATCTTGGATGACATAATTTAAAGGAACCGTCATTCGTCGGCCAGGATGGATGTTCCGCGGTGGAGGTCTTCAGGATGCTGCCGCTTCGCTCCGGATGGATGCCGCTTGGATGAAGACTTCAATCGGATGGAAGACCTCTTCTGCCCCGCTTGGATGAAGACTTCAGCCGGATCATGGACCTCTTCAGCCCCCCGCTTGGGCTTGGATCAGGACATCGGAGGAGCTCTTCTGGACGGATCGGTGTGATACCCGGTGAGGTGAAGACAAGGTAGGATGATCTTCAGGGGTTTAGTGTTAGGTTTATTTAAGGGGGGTTTGGGTTAGATTAGGGGTATGTGGGTGGTGGGTTGTAATGTTGGGGGGCTTGGGTATTGTATGGTTTTTTTTTACAGGCAAAAGAGCTGTATTTCTTGGGGCATGCCCCGCAAAGGGCCCTGTTCAGGGCTGGTAAGGTAAAAGAGCTTTGAACTTTAGTAATTTAGAATAGGGTAGGGCATTTTTTTATTTTGGAGGGCTTTGTTATTTTATTAGGGGGCTTAGAGTAGGTGTAATTAGTTTAAAATTGTTGTAATATTTTTCTTATGTTTGTAAATAATTTTTTATTTTTTGTAACTTAGTTCTTTTTTATTTTTTGTACTTTAGCTAGTTTATTTAATTGTATTTATTTGTAGCAATTGTATTTAATTAATTTATTGATAGTGTAGTGTTAGGTTAATTGTAGGTAATTGTAGGTAGTTTATTTAATTAATTTATTGATAGTATAGTGTTAGGTTTAATTGTAACTTAGGTTAGGATTTCTTTTACAGGTAAATTTGTAATTATTTTAACTATTTTAGCTATTAAATAGTTCTTAACTATTTAATAGCTATTGTACCTGGTTAAAATAAATACAAAGTTACCTGTAAAATAAATATAAATCCTAAAATAGCTATAATATAATTATAATTTATATTGTAGCTATATTAGGATTTATTTTACAGGTAAGTATTTAGCTTTAAATAGGAATAATTTATTTAATAAGAGTTAATTAATTTCGTTAGATTTAAATTATATTTAATTTAGGGGGGTGTTAGTGTTAGGGTTAGACTTAGCTTTAGGGGTTAATCCATTTATTAGAATAGCGGTGAGCTCCGGTCGGCAGATTAGGGGTTAATAATTGAAGTTAGGTGTCGGCGATGTTAGGGAGGGCAGATTAGGGGTTAATACTATTTATTATAGGGTTAGTGAGGCGGATTAGGGGTTAATAACTTTATTATAGTAGCGCTCGGGTCCGGTCGGCAGATTAGGGGTTAATAAGTGTAGGCAGGTGGAGGCGACGTTGAGGGGGGCAGATTAGGGGTTAATAAATATAATATAGGGGTCGGCGGTGTTAGGGGCAGCAGATTAGGGGTACATAAGGATAACGTAGGTGGCGGCGCTTTGCGGTCGGCAGATTAGGGGTTAATAAGTGTAGGCAGATGGAGGCGACGTTGAGGGGGGCAGATTAGGGGTTAATAAATATAATATAGGGGTCGGCGGTGTTAGGAGCAGCAGATTAGGGGTACATAGGGATAATGTAAGTAGCGGCGGTTTACGGAGCGGCAGATTAGGGGTTAAAAATAAAATGCAGGTATCAGCGATAGCGGGGGCGGCAGATTAGGGGTTAATAAGTGTAAGGTTAGGGGTGTTTAGACTCGGGGTACATGTTAGGGTGTTAGGTGCAGACGTAGAAGTGTTTCCCCATAGCAAACAATTGGGCTGCGTTAAGAGCTGAACGCGGCTTTTTTGCAGGTGTTAGGTTTTTTTTCAGCTCAAACAGGCCCATTGTTTCCTATTGGGGAATCGTGCACGAGCACGTTTTTGAGGCTGGCCGCTTGCGTAAGCAACTCTGGTATTGAGAGTTGAAGCTGCGTTAAAAATGCTCTACGCTCCTTTTTTGGAGCCTAACGCAGCCTTTATGTGGACTCTCAATACCAGAGTTATTTTTATGGTGCGGCCAGAAAAAAGCCGGCGTTAGTTTTTCGGGTCGTTACCGACAAAACTCCAAATCTAGCCGTTAGTATTTTAAACAAGCTGGTCTCACTGATTTGTCTCACCAGCTGTATGCAGGTGAAGTTTGCTTAAAATTCACAATACACTTATTTTAAGCTACCATTAAAGTAATATATACTAAATATAGCCAAAAGCAAGTTAAATTGTAGTGAAAACCTTTCAGTTTAATTTGGAATTGACGCAAACTGAGCCTTTATATCAGCCCTAGGGGTTCCCCATTTACCTTCTCTCTCCCATGTGAAATGCTGTATCCCTGAGAGCTTAACTACTTTCTATGGAAGGCATCTCTCATCTCTCTGGGCTTTCCAGATTCCTCCCCTTTTCTTAGAAAATTCTGCCTCTGTGAAGTCAGCAATATAATCAGAATATGTAAAATCACAATCCTAAATACACTACTGTATACAATAAAAAATATAAAATAGAAAGTGCAAAGTTTAAATGTAATAATATTTAACGCTCCCGCTTGAGATTTAACTGCGCTTTAAGTAAGTTTTTTGCTCTTATCGGGTTGCGCTCATATTATGAGTTGAAAGTAAACTGTTTTCGCTCTTGTACAAACTAGATGAGCGCAAGAATCCGAACTTAGAATATTGTGTGCGCGTTCACGTTCAGAACATTGGAATATGAAATAGTTATAGCAAATACATAGTTAAAACCTTTATTAAAGGAATATGAAAGCCACATTTTTTTCTTTCATGATTCCGATAGAGCATGCAATTTTAAGCAACTTTCTAATTTACTCATATTATCAATTTTTATTTGTTCACTTGATATCTTTATTTGAAAAGCAGGAATGTACGCTTAGGAGCCGGCCCATTTTTTGTTCAGCACCTGGGTAGCGCTTGCTGATTGGTGGCTACATTTAGCTATAAGTGCGATTGCGATTGAGCGATTCCATTTACTTTCAACTTGTAATAAGGA
The DNA here is from genome assembly GCF_027579735.1 of Bombina bombina. Taxonomy (NCBI): domain Eukaryota; kingdom Metazoa; phylum Chordata; class Amphibia; order Anura; family Bombinatoridae; genus Bombina; species Bombina bombina. The sequence goes on from NC_069500.1 coordinate 343,001,504, forward strand.
CATTGCCACTCCACGCTGGCCATAGAAAATAAGGGGAGCGTAAATTACCACAATTTCGTTTGCACATAATTTAAACAGTGCCCCACTTGTAATATGGATTTAAGCATAAGAACACTGAAATCTCGCAATCGCATTTACACTCCTCACGCTAACAAAAGTGCTTATCATACTTCCCCTTTAAATTGTCTTCTTAGCGTTACTTGCTCTCTTTTCCTGAAGTGCTTTATCAAGCCTCAGCTATTCCTATACGCTGTGATCCAGCGCTAACTTTACTCATTCAAGACAGAGTTGTGCCAGCTGAAGATTCTCCTGAGTGTTTGCCAGCATTCTGCAGATTTCTTTAACACATTGTGCAGTTCCTCTATTCTGTTAATTCCTGCTCTGCAAGGGCGAGATAACATATGTGGCGCAGGCTTCAGCACCCGTAATTTCACCTTGCACATCGGGGTATCACATATACGGCACCAGCAGTTCATAAAGTCCCATAAGTCACCAGTGACTTACGTTACGTTATAAACTGACGGTCGCCTAAGAAAATAAAATAAATGTCAAATCTCCCATAAAAGTCTAAACCGCCTCCCAAAAATAAACCTGACACGTAAAACCCCTATATCCAACATCAAACCCACATCGGAACAAATTATAAAAGTATTAATCCCTAAACCAACAACCACCCACAACGCAATATGCCTAATCAACCATTCACCCACATCGTGATCTACCTAATAAAAGTATTAACCCCTAAATTTGCCAACCCCAACATCGCAAACTACCTAATAAATGTATTAACCCCTAATCCGCCATTCACCCACATCACAAAGTCCCTATTAAAACTATTAACCCCTAATCTGCCATTTACCCACATCGCAAAGTACCTATTAAAACTATTAACCCCTAGTATGCCATTAACCCACATCGCAACAAACCTTATAAATCTATTAACCCCTAAAACTGCCAAACCCACACAACACAAACAACTAATTAAATTACTAAGCCCCCTAACCTAACACCCCCTAAATTAACCCCAATTACCTAAATAAAAAAATACTAAGTTACAAACAATTAAAATAAAAAGATAACATTACATAAAAATAAAAAAATAAGATTAAATTAATCTAAGATATAAGATTAAACTAAGATTAAATTAATCTAAGATTACAAAAAATAAAAAAATACATAAAATAATAAACCAAATTATCAAAAATAAAAAAATTAAACCTAATCCCTAAGAAAATAAAAAAGACCCCCCAAAATAAAAAACACCCCCTAATCAAATGCTAAACTACCAATAGCCATTAAAAGGGTGTTTTGTAGGGCATTGCCCTAAATTAAATAGCTCTTTTACCTTAAAAAATACTAAATCTCCCCTCTAACAGTAAAACCCCCCACCCACCAAACCCCCAAAATAAAAAAACTAACACTAAACAATCCTAAACTACCCATTGCCCCTAAAGGGGCATTTGTATGGGCATTAAAAGGGCATTCAGCTCTTTTACTGCCTTTTACGGTGCTCACATACTTAGCGCAAGCATTGCTGCGCCTGTCTATCACCTAGATTACGAGTTTGTCGGTAAGGCTGTGCGGTGCTAACGAGCAGTTTATGCTCACCGCTCACCTGCAAACAACGCTGGTATTACAGGTTTTTTTCAACCCGCCTTTAGCCTCAAAAAAGTGAGCGGAGAGCAAAATTTTGCTCCACATCTCACCTCAATACCAGCACTATTTACGGTAGTGGTGAGCTGGCAAAACGTGCTCGTGCACGATTTCCTCATAGGAATCAATGGCGCAGAATCGGCTGAAAAAAATCTAAAACCTGCAAAAAAGCAGAGTTCAGCTCCTAACACAGCCCCATTGATTCCTATGGGGAAAGAAAAGTTATGTCTACACCTGACACCCTAACATGAGCCTCGAGTCTAAACACCCCTAATCTTACACGTATTAACCCCTAATCTGCCATCCCTGACATCGCTGACACCTGCTTTATATTATTAACCCCTAATCTGCCGCTCCGGACACAGCCGCCACCTACATTATACTTATTAACCCCTAATCTGCTGCCCCAACATCACCGACACCTACATTATATTTATTAACCCCTAATCTGCTGCCGCCAACGTCGCCGCCACTATAATAAAGTTATTAACCCCTAAACCTAAGTCTAACCCTAACCCTAACACCCCCTAACTTAAATATAATTTAAATAAAACAAAATAAAATTACTACAATTAAATAAATTATTCCTATTTAAAACTAAAATAATAAAAATCCCTACCCTATACTAAATTACAAATAACCCTTAAAAGGGCTTTTTGCGGGGCATTGCTCTATTACCTGTAAAAAAAAAAAATACAATACCCCCCAACATTAAAACCCACCACCCACACACCCAACCCTACTCTAAAACCCACCCAATCCCCCCTTAATAAAACCTAACACTAACCCCTTGAAGATCCCCCTACCTTGAGACGTCTTCACCTAGCCGGGCACAAGTGGTCCTCCAGAGGGGCAGAAGTCTTCATCCGATCCGGGCAGAAGAGGACCTCCAGACGGGCAGAATCTTCTATCTTCATCCATCCGGAGCGGAGCATCCTCTTCTTCCGACGACTCCCAACGAATGAAGATTCCTTTAAATGATGTCATCCAAGATGGCGTCCCTTGAATTCCGATTGGCTGATAGGATTCTATCAACCAATCGGAATTAAGGTAGAAAAAATCCTATTGGCTGATCCAATCAGCCAATAGAATTGAAGTTCGATCCTATTGGCTGATCCAATCAGCCAATAGGATTGAGCTTGCATTCTATTGGCTGTTCCAATCAGCCAATAGAATGCAAACTCAATTCTATTGGCTGATTGGATCAGCCAATAGGATTTTTATTACCTTAATTCCGATTGGCTGATAGAATCCTATCAGCCAATCGGAATTCAAGGGACGCCATCTTGGATGACGTCATTTAAAGGAACCTTCATTCGTCGGGAGTCGTCGGAAGAAGAGGATGCTCCGTTCCGGATGGATGAAGATAGAAGATGCCGCCTGGATGAAGACTTCTGCCCGTCTGGAGGTCCTCTTCTGCCTGGATCGGATGAAGACTTCTGCCCCTCTGGAGGACCACTTGAGCCCGGCTGGGTGAAGACGTCTCAAGGTAGAGTGATCTTCAAGGGGTTAGTGTTAGGTTTTATTAAGGGGGGATTGGGTGGGTTTTAGAGTAGGGTTGGGTGTGTGGGTGGTGGGTTTTAATGTTGGGGGGGGGTATTGTATTTTTTTTTTACAGGTAAAAGAGCTGATTACTTTGGGGCAATGCCCTGCAAAAGCCCTTTTAAGGGCTATTTGTAATTTAATATAGGGTAGGGATTTTTATTATTTTGGGGGGCTTTTTTATTTTATTAGGGGGATTAGATTAGGTGTAATTAGTTTAAAATTCTTGTAATTATTTTTTTTCTCTCTGTAATTTAGTGTGTTTTTTTTCGTACTTTAGTTTATTTAATTTAATTGTAGTTAATTGTAGTTAATTTAGGAAATTATTTTAATTATAGTGTAGTGTTAGGTGTAATTGTAATTTAGGTTAGGTTTTATTTTACAGGTAAATTTGTCTTTATTTTAACTAGGTAGTTATTAAATAGTTAATAACTATTTAATAACTATTGTACCTAGTTAAAATATAGGAATAATATATTTAATTGTAGTAATTTTATTTCGTTTAATTTAAATTATATTTAAGTTAGGGGGGTGTTAGGGTTAGGATTAGAGTTAGATTTAGGGGTTAATACATTTAATATAGTGGCGGCGACGTTGTGGGCGGCAGATTAGGGGTTAATAAATGTAGGTAGGTATCGGCGATGTTAGGGACGGCAGATTAGGGGTTAATAAAAATTAACTAGTGTTTGCGATGCGGGGGTTTAGGGGTTAATATATTTATTGAAGTTGCGGTGATGTCCGGTCGGCAGATTAGGGGTTACAAACTTTAGTTAACTGTTTGCGAATTGGGGGGGGGGCTCGGTTTAGGGGTTAATAGGTAGTTTATGGGTGTTAGTGTACTTTTTAGCACTTTAGTTAAGAGTTTTATGTTACGGCGTTAGCTCATAAAACTCTTAACTACTGACTTTTAAATACGGTAGGAGTCTTGACAGGAGAGGGTGTACCGCTCACTTTCTCTAAGACTCGTAATACCGGCGTTAGGAAAATCCCATTAAAAAGATAGGATACACAATTGACGTAAGGGGATTTGCGGTATGCTCGAGTCGCGGAAAAAAAGTGACTCGTAATACCAGCGGGCGTTAAAAAGCAGCGTTGGGACCTCTCAACGCTGCTTTTTAAGGCTAACGCAAGACTCGTAATCTAGGCGTATGTGTGGTGAGGTAAAAAATACAGTAAAATTTCTCCATTTTCGCTGCGTAAATCCTTGCGCTGAACATGTGATACCGATTTGCAATGCGGTTCTATGTTAGCTTATGGGAGTAAAAATTGTGGGTGACAGGTGAAATATACATATCATATACGCTGTATATGTGATACCAAAACCATGTAAAAACCGGCGTCGCCGGCTTTTGCGGGCGACACCGCATATGTAATCTTGCCCCTAGTATTTGTATGCTTACTGTTTAAGCTTTCTGTGTGATTTTACAAACTAACAGTTTTCCTCTGGCATTACCTACTCAGTGATTACTTCCACCTGTTTCCCTGCTTGGCTTGCAGTTAATATTACACCTTGAAGCAATCCTTTGTATTTCTCAGGCAACATTATTTCTATTACAAACTGTGAAGGATTCCGGCTACCCCGACTGGGCAGCTCCGTCAGAGGATCCTTCTGATACCTGGAACCTGCCCCTATGTAGCGGAGAAAGTTAATTTTAGCAGATCCTACCCAAATGACTAGACAGACTAGCATTCAGATGAAAACACGAAGTACACTTTATTATGGAACACACACGCACAATATATATATAAACTGATCTTGATAAGAGTCTTATCAGTCCCTCAAATCTCCCACCATTCCCACCCCTCCAGAAAGGCTTGCGCCGGGGATGGTGCATTCGGGGTGATCCCGGGGAGCGGTGGCACTTCCAGGGTGTCGTTGGAAAGCCCTTGGTCCCTAGCTGATACAGTCCAAAAAGCGCCCTGATCCATGACTGGGGGGCGTACACCGGGAAGGCTGCTGGAGACTAGGTGATGAAGGGGAGTCCAAAACCCCCGGTTCCCATGGGAGTTCCTCTATGGCAATCACCCCACCTCTGGTCCTCCCAAAGAGGTATTAATTCCTCGAAGAGCGGAGCTCTGGGACAAAGGACCACTGGAGCAACCTGGGTTAAAGAGGACTGGGGATCTGAGCTGACACGGCCGGCCCACGGTTCCATGGGGCCAGCCAGCCAAAGGGCGGTCCCTTGAATAGAGCTCGGAAACCCCGTTCCCAATGGAGCTCAACTCCGTCAACTGGCCACCTCTTGCCCTCCCCAAGGGGTACCAATCCCCAAGAGAGTGGTGCTTTGGGACAGGGGGCCTCTGAAGTGGTAAAGTTTCCAGGAGGGTGTGGGATGCGGCCGGCCGGTAGTTTCAGGGGCCTGGCTGGCTGGAGAGGGATAGGTCGGTCAGAGACTAGCTCCTTCAAGATCAGGTTCAACATACATTTCTCACGAAAGGGAAGGGTTTGGAGATCGCGGTTGCTCTGAGGAGCCCAAAACCGCCAAGGAACGAGAGGGGGTGAGGGAGGTAGTAAGGGGGTAGGGGTTTAACCCGGCAGCCCGGTATCCATGACAGCTCCCCCCTTCCAGTTCGGCAGACCCAGCAAGATCCACACACGGGTCGGCCTGGGGCTGTCCGAGGAGCTTAGGCCACTTCAGTCTGCCAGGAAAATCCATCAGTGTTTCCATTGCTTTTTCCCGGCCTGTACTGAATGTCAAAGTTAAAAGGCTGCAGGGTTAGACCTCACCTCAGCAATCTTCTGTTGTCCCCAGAAACTCTGTTAAGCTATATGAGGGGGTTGTGGTCTGTGAGGATGGTGAAAGGTCTCCCATAGAGGAAGGGCTGTAGTTTCTTCAGGGCCCATATCAGGGCCAGCGACTCCTTTTCCACCGCCTCGTAGCCTACCTCTCTGGGCAACAGCTTCCTACTGATGTAGGCTACGGGTGGTCTTGTCCCTCTTCACCCACCTGACTTAACACTGCTCCCAACCCGAACATGGAGGCATCTGTGTGGACACAAACGTTGAGTGGGGTTAGGAGCGGCCAGGACAGGAGCAGAGATTAAGGCAGACTTAAGGCTCTGGAAGGCAGTTTCGCATTCTGGGGACCACAGGACCTGTCGGGGAAGTCGTTAAGGGTCAGGTCGGTCAGGGGTTTGGCGAGGGCACTGTAATTAGGGACAAATTTCCGGTAGTACCAGACGGTTCCTAGGAAAGCCAGGACTTGGGTTTTGGGCCAGTTTTCCACTACCTCAACCTTAGCCGGCTCTGGCCACTGCTTTCCGCAGCCCACTCAGTGGCCCAGATACTGGACCTCTGAGCTCCCTATGATGCATTTGTCGGGCTTCAAGGTCAGCCTGGCGGCTCGGAGGCAGTCTAGAAAGATGCCTAAATGGACCAAATTGTCCTCCCAGGTGTTGCTATAGATGGCGATGTCATCCAGGTATGCGCAGGCATACTCCTGGAGGCCATCCAGAAGGTGATCCACCATCCTTTGGAAGGTGGCTGGAGCGTTCTTCATCCCAAACAACATGACCTTAAACTGGTAGAGGCCGAAGGGGATGATGAAGGTGGACTTGGGGACAAACTCAGGGTCTAAGGAAATCTGCCAGTATCCCTTGCAAAGGTCGAGGGTGGTTAGGAAGTGGCTGTGGGTGATTCTGTCTAATAGGTCATCGACACGGGGCATAGGGTAGGCGTCAGTTGTGGTTCTGTCATTGAACTTATGGTAGTCAATGCAGAACTGGGTAGTCCCATCCTTCTTGGGTACCAGAACCACCGGGGAGGCACAGGGACTGTTGGACGGTTCAACAACACCTAGGTCCAACATTCCCCTGAGCTTGTGGTGCATACTGTCCCTGACTGCCTCTGGGACCCTGTAGACTGCCTGTCATATGGGGGCCTGTCCGGGGTCTCCACTCAGTGTACAGCTGCTGTGGTGTACCCAGGGACAGTAGAGACCATATCTCGTTTGTCTTTGAGAAGTTGCTGGACTTGCTCTCTCTGTCCAGTCCCTAATCTCTTGTCCAGGGGTATGTTGGCTACTCCTTGGGGGGTCTCATTTTGCCCAGAGAGCTCCGGCATGGGAAGACTATGAGTCCTCCACAGCCAGAGCACAAATAGCTGCCACATCCTTGGTCCTTTCTAGGTAGGGCTTTAACATATTCACATGAAAGGTCCGGCGGACTCGGTCACATGAACATTTGGCTATTAGGTAGGTGTTGTCGCTCAGCCGTTCCACCACCCGGTAGGGTCCCTGCCAGGAGGCCTGTAACTTGTCTGTTTTGACAGGCTTCAGAGCTAGGACCTTCTGCCCTACTGTCAAGGTCCGAGTATGAGCATTTCGGTCGTACCATTGTTTATTTTCTTTGAGCAACCTGAAGTTTCTTTTGCACCCTGTTGGCGAGGTCTTTCAGTCAGTCCCTGAGTTGGAGGATGTACTCCACAACGGATGGTCTTTCCTCTTCTGTGGCTCCCTCCCAATGGGCTCTCACTAGGTGTAGAGGCCTCCTTATCTTCCGGCCATACACTAATTTGAATGGGGTAAAAACGGTGGATTCCTGGGGCACCTCTCTGTACGCAAAGAGGAGGTGTGGCAGGAACCTCTCCTAGTCCTTGTGAGTGGACTAGAACATCCTAAGCAACTGCTTTTAGCCTCCACAACTGCCGGATGATCTCCGCACTGAACTGGGTTCCTTGGTCGGAGATCACTCCTCGGGGAAAGCCTGCCCTGGTGAATATCCGGAGCAGTAGTCCTTAATGTCTGCTGTAATCCCTGGCCAAAAGAAGGTCTGGGTGAAGCGGTGATGGGTCCTGGACTTTCCTAAATGTCCAGCTAGGGGAATATCATGCCCTATCCGCAATAAGTCAGACCAAAACTTCTTTGGTACAACCAGCTGACGTTTGGGCACCGGCCTTTTTCTCATTTTCTTTTTCCCACTGGAAACATTCCTCCCTGGGGACCTGGAGTCAGTACCTACTCGGTAAGGGGCTAAGGTCGGGTTGCTCAAGGTCTCCTGGGCGAAGTCAAAGGGGGACGCCCAGGAGGGTTGGTAAGGTTGGAGTCGGAGTGGAAGGGCGGGGCAAAGTAGGAGTCAGGGCAGAATGTCTCACCTGGGTCCCCATATCCAGTGCGGTGGCTTGGCACCTGGCCTGCTGGCATGTGGTCACTGGGCAGATATCCAGGGAGTTAATCCCCACAAAGGCTGAGGCAAGGTGGCCGAGGTCATCCCCCAACAAAACCTTGGTGTGTAGCTGTGTCATGATAACCACCTCCACATCCCAGGAGCCGGCTCCCCAGTTCAGGTGCACCCAGACTGTGGGGATCTCCAATATGGCACCTCCAGCCACCTGAATGGCAAGGGTCCTCCCTGTTTGGCCAGAGGTGTGGACCAGGTGGGGTTGGATAAGGGAGACTGTGGCTCCAGTGTCTCTTAATCCCTGGGCCACCTGCCCATCGACCCAGATGTCCTGGCGTTGGTGCTGGCGATTATCTTTGGTCACAGGGCTGGCCTCATGTAGGACGCCAACTTCTTCATCTGCCCAGTCCGCATAGTTTTCAGGGCCCTCTGCATACAGGCAATTGGCAGCGGCTGGATAGGTCCTGACTGGAGCACTCCCCCACTGGGCCAGTAAGGGGTTCCTAGGCCCACTGTGCTGGGAGGTTTCTTGGTTGTGCCGGACAGTACTGTTGGCCCACACCCATAGCACCTCTGGGGATAGCTGGCCCCGGCCGGGGAGACAGGGGCCTGCCAGGCCTGCGGTGGCTGAGGAGCCGCGGGAGACGAGCCGGGGTTGAGGCGGAGTGGGTTGCTGGTTGGGGTTCTGGGGCAGCCTTGCACCGGGCATCCACAAAATCATCTGCCAGGATGGTGGCTTGGTCCACTGTTGTGGGTCTCTTGTCTTTTACCCAGTCCTGTACCTCTGCCGGGGTGTGGTTGTAAAACTGCTCCAAAATAATGAGCTGGACAGCTTCGTCAAGGGTAGTAATGTGGCAGCCAGTAATCCATGAGCCCAAGGACCGGACTAACCAGTGAGCCCACTCTGTATATGGCTGCCCCTCTTTGTTTTGAAGTTCCCTGAATTTCAGCCGGTGAGCCTCCGGTGTGAGTCCATAGTGGGCAAGGATGCACTCCATTACCTGGTCATAGTTGTTTTGGTCTCCAGAGGGGATAGTGTGGAAAGCCTCCAGGGCCCTCCCACCTCTTGCCCTCCCCAAGGGGTACCAATCCTGGAGGGTGCAGGATGTGGCGGCCGGCCAGTAGTTCCAGGGGCCCGGTCAGCTGTAGAAGGATAGGTCCGTCACATACCAGCTTTTTCAAGATCAGATTCAACATACATTTCTCACAAAAGGGAAGGGTTTGGAGATCACGATTGCTCTGAGGATTCTGATCCATGGCTGGGGGCCGGAGCTAGGGGCATCCAACTGTACACCAGGAAGGCCGCTGGAGACTAGGTGATGAAGGAGAGTCCAAAACCACTGGTTCCCATGGGAACTCCTCCCTGGAAATCACCCCACCTCTGGTCCTCCCCAAGAGGAATTAATTCCCCGAAGAGCTAAGCTCTGGGACAAAGGACCGCTGGAGCAACCTGGGTTAAAGAGGACCGGGGATCCGAGCTGACACGGCCACCAGCAGTTCCATTGGGCTGGCCAGCCAAAGAACAATCTGCTGAATAGAGCTCGGAAATCCCGGTTCCCAATGGAGCTCACCTCCGGCAACTAGTCCACCTCTTGCCCTCCCCAAGGGGTACCAATCCCCAAGAAAGCAGAGCTCTGGGACATGGGGCCTCTGAAACGGCCGGAGGTAAATTTTTCTGGAGGGTGCGGGATGCGGCGGCTGGCCGGTAGTTCCAGGGGCCCAGCCGGCCAGAAAGGGATAGGTCAGTCAGAGACCAGCTCCTTCAAGATCGGGTTCAACATACATTTCTCACAAAAGGGAAGGGTTTGGAGATCGCGGTTGCTGAGGATCCTAATCCATGGCTGGGGGTCGGAGCTAGGGGAGTCCAACTGTACACCGTGAAGGCCGCTGGAGACTAGGTGATAAAGGGGAGTCTGAAACCCCCAGTTCCCATGGGAGCTCCTCCCTGGCAATCACCCCACCTCTGGTCCTCCCCAAGAGGTATTAATTCCCAGAAGAGTGGAGCTCTGGGACAAAGGACCGCTGGAGCAACCTGGGTTAAAGAGGACCAGGGATCCGAGCTTACGTGGCCAGCTGGCGGTTCCATGGGGCCGGCCAGCTGAAGGGCGGTCTGCCGAATAGAGCTCTGAAACCCCGGTTCCCAATGGAGCTCACCTCCGGCAACTGGCCCGCCTCTTGCCCTCCCCAAGGGGTACCAATCTCCAAGAGAACGGAGCTCTGGGACAGGGAGTCTCTGAAATGGCCGGAGGTAAAGTTTCCCGGACCAGCTCCTTCAAGATCAGGTTTAACATACATTTCTCTTGTAAGATGTATCGAGTCCACAGATTCATCCTTACTTGTGGGATATTCTCCTCCCCTACAGGAAGTGGCAGAGAGAGCACCCACAGCAGAGCTGCCTATAGAGCTCCCCCCTTAGCTCCACCCCCCAGTCATTCTCTCTGCCTGCTTAACTGCTAGGAAGGGCAAAGAGGAGTGTGGTGACAAAAATGTTAGGTTTTTATTTTCTCAAGCAAAAGTTTGTTATTTTTAAATGGTACCGGTGTGTACTATTTACTCTCTGCAGAAAAAGGGATGAAGATTTCTGCAAGGAGGATGATGATCTTAGCACTTTGTAACTAAGATCCACTGCTGTTCTCACAAGGGCTGAAGAGTACAGGAAAACTTCAGTTGGGGGGAACAGTTTCCAGGCTAAACTGCATTAAGGTATGTTCAGTCTATTTTTTTCTAGACAGACTGTTATTTCTAGAAAAGGCTGGCAATATCCCCATGAGGGAAGGGTAAGCTGTATTCAGACACTTGGATAGGAATTTCAGCTTGCATAAAAGGGCTCATTAGTTACTGGTGACACTGTTTGGTAAAAAACGTTTTTGTTTATTCAGTAAATGATGCAATTATAACGTTTTTTTGAAGGGACTAAAGGGGTAATTGTGGCTTGTTTTTGAGTTTTCTAAACCACATGGTTAATTTAGAGACACTCTAGTGTTTGTCTGTTAGGCCTCAAAACTTGAGTGAGGTGGGAGGGGCCTATTTTCGGGCCTCAGTTGTGCAGTTTCTTTTCCTCTGATACTTCTAACTGCTTCTCCAGAGGTTCCTGTCGTGTTTTGAGGGCTGTAAAAGAAGTTTTTCCCCCACAAATTGTTCTGAAGGGCAGGTAGGAGCCACAGCAGAGCTGTGGCAAAGTGCTGAAAGTCTTTTTTACTGGTTTTGATGTTTTTTCAATCCGGTTTTGCCATTAATGGGTTAATTGTTTATTTGCATAGCTGTGCAAAGTTACTAAGGCTATATGATACTACTGTAAAAATGTTGTTATGTTTACTGCTTTTTTACACTGTTTTGCAGAATTTGTGCAGCTTTTTTTTTTCTCTTAAAGGCACAGTACCGTTTTATTTCTAAGTGTTATTTACTTTGATTACAGTGTTTTCCAAGCTTGCTTGTTACATTACTAGCCTGTTTAACATGTCTGACACCAAGGAAAATCCTTGTTCAATATGTTTGGAAGCCATTGTGATACCCCCCTCTTAGAATGTGTCCCAACTGTACTGATATGTCTATAAACTATAAAGAACATATATTAGCACTTAAATATAGAGCAATAGATGATTCTCAGTCAGAAGTAAATGAGGGTTCGCCACCTAGCTCTCCCCAAGTGTCACAACCAGTAACGCCCGCACAAGTGACGCCAAGTACCTCTAGTGCGTCTAATTCATTTATTTTACAAGACATGGCCACAGTTATGAATACAACCCTCACAGAGGTTTTATCTTGACTGCCTGGTTTACAAGGAAAGCGGGACAGCTCTGGGTTAAGGAGAAATGCTGAGCAGTCTGATGCTTTAGTAGCCGTATCTGAGATGCGCTCACAATGCTCTGAGGTAGGGGTGAGGGATTTGTTATCCGAGGGAGAAATTTATGACTCAGGAAAGACTCTTCCTCAGACAGATTCTGATATGACGGCCTTTAAATTTAAGCTTGAACACCTCTGCTTATTGCTCAGGGAGGTATTAGCGGCTCTAGATGATTGTGACCCTATAGTGGTCCCAGAGAAATTGTGTAAGATGGATAAATACTTAGAGGTTCCTGTTTACACTGATGTTTTTCCAGTCCCTAAGAGGATTGTGAATATTATTGCTAAGGAGTGGGATAGACCAGGTATTCCGTTCATTCCCCCTCCTGTTTTTAAGAAAATGTTTCCCATATCTGACACCATGCGGGACTCATGGCAGACAGTTCCTAAGGTGGAGGGAGCTATTTCTACTCTGTCTAAGCGTACAACTATACCTATTGAAGTCAGTTGTGCTTTCAAAGATCCTATGGATAAAAAATTAGAGGGTCTCCTGAAGAAAATTTTTGTTCATCAAGGTTTTCTTCTTCAACCTATTGCATGCATTGTTCCTGCAACTACTGCAGCTGTTTTCTGGTTTGAGGCTCTAGAAGAGGCTCTTCAGATGGAGACTCCATTAGAAGAAATTTCGGACAGAATTAAGGCCCTTAAATTGGCTAATTCTTTTATTACAGATGCCGCTTTTCAACTGGCTAAATTAGCGGCAAAGAATTCAGGTTTTGCCATTTTAGCATGCAGGGCGTTATGGCTTAATCCTGGTCTGCTGATGTGTTATCTAAAACTAAACTTTTGAACATCCCTTTCAAAGGAAAGACCCTATTCGGGCCTGAACTGAAAGAGATTATTTCAGACATCACTGGAGGGAAAGGTCATGCCCTCCCTCAGGATAGATCAAATAAGATGAAGACCAAACAAAATAATTTTCGTTCCTTTGGAATTTCAAGAGTGTTCCCGCTTCAGTTTCCTCTGCTGCAAAGCAAGAGGGGAATTTTTCCCAATCCAAGTCAGTCTGGAGACCTAACCAGGCTTGGAACAAGGGTAAACAGGCCAAGAAGCCTGCAGCTGCCTCTAAGACAGCATGAAGGGGTAGCCCCCGATCCGGGACTGGATCTAGTAGGGGGCAGACTCTCTCTCTTCGCTCAGGCCTGGGCAAGAGATGTTCACGATCCCTGGGTTTTAGAAATTGTGTCCCAGGGATATTTTCTTGAATTCAAAGGCTCTCTTCCAAGGGGGGACTTTCCACATTTCTCGATTGTCTGTAAACAGACAAAGAGAGAGGCGTTCTTACGCTGTGTAGAAGACCTACATACCATGGGGTGATCTGCCCAGTCCCAAAAGATGAACAGGGGCTAGGTTTTTACCTGTTTGTGGTTTCCAAAAAAGAGGGAAGTTTCAGATCAATTTTGGATCTCAAAATTCTAAACAAGTTCCTCAAAGTTCCATCATTCAAGATGGAGACTATTCGGTCTATTCTACCTCTGATCCAGGAGGGTCAATATATGACCACCGTGGACTTAAAGGATGCATATCTACACATCCCTATTCACAGAATTTTCACAAGGGTGTTAGGGTCCTTTCTGGCGGTTCTACGACCACAGGGCATAGCAGTGGCGCCTTATCTAGACGTCATTTTATTTCAGGCGTCAACTTTCCAGCTATCCAAGTCTCACATGGACATTGTGTTGGCTTTTCTGAGATCTCATGGGTGGACGGTGAACATAAAAAAGAGTTCTCTCTTCCCTCTTATAAGAGTTTCCTTCCTAGGGACTCTGATAGACTCGGTAGAAATGAAAATATTTCTGACGGCGGTCAGAAAATCGAAGCTCTTAACCACTTGCCGAGCTCTTCATTCCATTCCTCGGCCATCAGTGGCTCAGTATATGGAGGTAATCGGACTCATGGTAGCGGCAATGGACATAGTTCCTTTTGCCCGCCTACACCTCAGACCACTACATCTATGCATGCTCAAACAATGGAATGGGGATTATGCAGATTTGTCTCCTCAACTGCATCTGGACCAGGAGACTAGAGATTTTCTTCTCCGGTGGTTGTCTCAGGACCACCTATCTCAGGGAATGTGTTTCTGCAGGCCAGAGTGGCTCATTGTAACGACAGATACCAGCCTGCTAGGCTGGGATGCAGTCTGGAACTCCCTGAAAGCACAGGGCTTATGGTCTCAGGAGGAATCTCTTCTCCCGATAAATATTCTAGAACTGAGAGCGATATTCAATGCGCTTCAGGCGTGGCCTCAGCTTGCTGCGGACAAATTCATCAGGTTTCAGTCGGACAACATCACGACTGTAGCTTATATCAATCATCAAGGAGTTCTCTAGCGATGATGGAGGTAACCAAAATAATCCGATGGGCAGAGGATCACTCTTGCTATCTTTCAGTAATCCACATCCCAGGTGTAGAGAACTGGGAGGCGGATTTCTTAAGTCGTTAGACTTTTCATCTGGGGGAGTGGGAACTCCATCCGGAGGTATTTGCCCAGCTGATTCAGCTAGGGGCACACCAGAATTGGATCTGATGGTGTTCCGTCAGAATGCCAAACTTTCTCGTTACGGGTCCAGGTCCCGGGATCCCAAGGCGGTACTGATAGATGCTCTAGCAGTGCCTTGGTCCTTCAGTCTGGCCTATGTATTTCCTCTCCTTCTACATCTGGTTGCCAGAATAAAGCAGGAGAGAGCTTCAGTGATTCTGATCGCACCTGCGTGGCCACGCAGGACTTGGTATGCAGACCTAGTGGACATGTCCTCGGTTCTACCATGGACTCTGCCAATGAGAAAGGACCTTCTAATCCAAGGTCTGTTCACGCATCCAAATCTAATTTCTCTGCATCTGACTGCTTGGAGATTGAATGCCTGATTCTATCAAAGCGTGGTTTCTCTGAGTCGGTCATTGATACCCTGATACAGGCTAGAAAGCCTGTCACCAGGAAGATCTATCATAAGATTTGGCGCAAATATCTTTATTGGTGTGAATCCAAGGGTTACTCGTGGAGTAAGATTAGGATTCCTAGAATATTGTCTTTTCTCCAAGAAGGTTTGGAGAAGGGATTATCAGATAGTTCCTTATAAGGACAAATATCTGCTTTGTCTATTCTTCTACACAAGCGTCTGGCAGATGTCCCAGACGTTTAAGCATTTAGTCAGGCTTTGGTCAGAATCAAGCCTGTATTTAAACCTGTTGCTCCGCCATGGAGCCTAAATTTAGTTCTTAAAGTTCTTCAAGGGGTTCCGTTTCAACCTATGCATTCCATGAATATTAAGCTTCTATCTTGGAAAGTTTTGTTTTTAGTAGCTATCTCTTCGGCTCGAAGAGTTTCTGAGCTATATGCTTTACAGTGTGATTCCCCTTATCTTATTTTCCATGCAGATAAGGTGGTTTTACGTACCAAACCTGGGTTTCTTCCTAAGGTTGTTTCTTATAAGAATATCAATCAAGAGATTGTTGTTCCTTCACTGTGTCCTAATCCTTCTTCAAAGAAGGAAAGTCTGTTGCACAATCTTGATGTGGTTCGTGCTTTAAAGTTCTACTTGCAAGCAACTAAAGATTTCCGTCAAACATCTTCATTGTTTGTTGTTTATTCTGGTAAGCGGAGAGGTCAGAAGGCTATGGCTACCTCTCTTTCCTTTTGGCTGAAAAGCATCATCCGTTTGGCTTATGAGACTGCTGGCCAACAGTCTCCTGAAAGAATTACTGCTCATTCTACTAGAGCTGTGGCTTCCACATGGCTTTTAAAAATGAGGCTTCTATTGAACAGATTTGTAAGGCGGCGACTTGGCGTCTTCGTTTCATACTTTTTCCAAATTTTACAAATTTGATACTTTTGCTTCTTCGGAGGCTATTTTTGGGAGAGAGGTTCTACAAGCAGTGGTGCCTTCCATTTAAGGTCCCTGTCTTGTCCCTCCCTTCATCCGTGTCCTAAAGCTTTGGTATTGGTATCCCACAAGTAAGGATGAATCCGTGGACTCGATACATCTTACAAGAGAAAATATAATTTATGCTTACCTGATAAATTTATTTCTCTTGTGATGTATTGAGTCCACGGCCCGCCCTGTTTATTAAGACAGGCATATATATTTTTATTTTTAAACTTTCAGTCACCACTGCACCCTATAGTTTCTCCTTTTTCTTCCTAGCCTTCGGTCGAATGACTGGGGGGTGGAGCTAAGGGGGGAGCTATATAGGCAGCTCTGCTGTGGGTGCTCTCTCTGCCACTTCCTGTAGGGGAGGAGAATATCCCACAAGTAAGGATGAATCCGTGGACTCGATACATCACAAGAGAAATAAATTTATCAGGTAAGCATAAATTATGTTTTCTCACAAAAGGGAAGGATTTGGAGATCGCTGTTGCTCTGAGAAGCCCAAAACTGCCAAGGAACGAGAGGGGGTGAGGTAGTAGGGGGTAGGGGTTTAACCCTTGCAGCCCGGTATCCGTGACACAAACATTCTACATCCATTCAGCAAGATTACAAGCTTTGCAGAACGGCTATACCATTGAAAAAGGGAACTTGTACGCAAAATATGCAGGTCTCCCATATTACAAGTCGCGGCGGTTTAGCTAAACTGCTAGCATTTTAGCCTTTACGCCTGTATTACAGGTTGTGCGGTCCGGCTATAACGCTAGCGTTATAGATTACACCACCGCGATCCATTCCGCTATCTGAGACCAGTAGTTATGGATTTTGCGAAACAAAAATGTTTCACAAAACTCATAACAAAAATGTTACAAAGTACACTAACACCCATAAACTACCTATTAACCCCTAAACCGCATTCCCCCGCATCATAAATACTATAATAAACCTATTAACCCCCAAATCGCCGCCCCCCACATGGCAACACACTAAATTAAACTATGAACCCCTAAACCTAACCCCCCTAACTTTAAATTAAAGGGACAGTCTACACCAGAATTTTTGTTTTAAAAGATAGATAATCCCTTTATTACCCATTCCCCAGTTTTGTATAACCAACACAGTTATAAAAATACACTTTTTATCTCTGTAATTATCTTGTATCTAAGGCTCTGCAAACTGCCCCCTTCAGTTCTTTTGACAGACATGCATTTTAGCCAATCAGTGATGGCTCCCTGGAACTTCACGTGCGTGAGCACAGTGTTATCTATATGACACACATGAACTAACACCCTCTAATGGTGAAAAACTGTCAAAATGCCCTGAGAGAAGAGGCGGCCTTCAAGGGCTTAGAAATTAGCAAATGAACCTCCTAGGTTTAGCTTTCAACTAAGAATACCAAGAGAACAAAGCAAAACTGGTGTTCCGATCAGCCAATAGAATGCGAGCTCAATTTGATTGGCTGATCGGATCAGCCAATCGTATTGAACTTGATTCTGATTGGCTGATTCCATCAGCCAATCAGAATTTTCCTACCTTAATTCCGATTGGCTGATAGAATCCTATCAGCCAATCGGAATTCGAGGGACCCCATCTTGGATGACGTCCCTTAAAGGAACTGTCATTCGCCGGGAAGTCGTCGGAAGAAGAAGATGGGTCCGCGGTGGAGGTCTTCAAGATGGAGCCGGTCCTCATCGGATGAAGATAGAAGATGCCGCTTGGAAGAAGATGGTTGCCGGTCCGGATCTACTCTTCTTCCCGGATAGGATGAAAACTTTGGAGCCTCTTCTGGACTTCTTCAGCCGTCGGATGATGGATGTCTAGCCCCCGCTTGGGCTTAGATGAAGATTTCGGAGCCTGGAATGATCGGTGATACCTGGCATGGTGAAGACAAGGTAGGAAGATCTTCAGGGGCTTAGTGTTAGGTTTATTTAAGGGGGGTTTGGGTTAGATTAGGGGTATGTGGGTGGTGGGTTGTAATGTTGGGGGGGGTATTGTATGTTTTTTTTTTACAGGCAAAAGAGCTGAATTCTTTGGGGCATGCCCCGCAAAGGGCCCTGTTCAGGGCTGGTAAGGTAAAAGAGCTTTGAACTTTAGTAATTTAGAATAGGGTAGGGCATTTTTTTATTTTGGGGGTCTTTGTTATTTTATTAGGGGGCTTAGAGTAGGTGTAATTAGTTTAAAATTGTTGTAATATTTTTCTGATGTTTGTAAATATTTTTTTATTTTTTGTAACTTAGTTCTTTTTTATTTCTTGTACTTTAGTTAGTTTATTTCATTGTATTTATTTGTAGATATTGTATTTAATTAATTTATTGATAGTGTAGTGTTAGGTTTAATTGTAACTTAGGTTAGGATTTATTTTACAGGTAATTTTGTAATTATTTTAACTATTTTAGCTATTAAATAGTTCTTAACTATTTAATAGCTATTGTACCTAGTTAAAATAAATACAAAGTTACCTGTAAAATAAATATTAATCCTAAAATAGCTATAATATAATTATAATTTATATTGTAGCTATATTAGGGTTTATTTTACAGGTAAGTATTTAGCTTTAAATAGGAATAATTTATTTAATAAGAGTTAATTTATTTTGTTAGATTTAAATTATATTTAACTTAGGGGGGTGTTAGTGTTAGGGTTAGACTTAGCTTTAGGGGTTAATCCATTTATTAGAATAGCGGTGAGATTCGGTCGGCAGATTAGGGGTTAATAATTGAAGTTAGGTGTCGGCGATGTTAGGGAGGGCAGATTAGGGGTTAATACTATTTATTATAGGGTTATTGAGGCGGGAGTGAGGCGGATTAGAGGTTAATAACTTTATTATAGAAGCGGTGAGATCCGCTCGGCAGATTAGGGGTTAATAAGTGTAGGCAGGTGGAGGCGACGTTGAGGGGGGCAGATTAGGGGTTAATAAATATAATATAGGGGTCGGCTGTGTTAGGGGCAGCAGATTAGGAGTACATAGCTATAATGTAGGTGGCGGCTCTTTGCGGTCGGCAGATTAGGGGTTAATTATTGTAGGTAGCTGGCGGCGACATTGTGGGGGGCAGGTTAGGGGTTAATAAATATAATATAGGGGTCGGCGGTGTTAGGGGCAGCAGATTAGGGGTACATAAGTATAACGTAGGTGGCGGTCGGCAGATTAGGGGTTAAAAAAATTTAATTGAGTGGCGGCGATGTGGGGGGACCTCAGTTTAGGGGTACATAGGTAATTTATGGGTGTTAGTGTACTTTAGAGCACAGTAGTTAAGAGCTTTATAAATCGGCGTTAGCCCAGAAAGCTCTTAACTACTGACTTTTTTCTGCGGCTGGAGTTTTGTCGTTAGATTTCTAACGCTCACTTCAGGCACGACTCTAAATACCGGAGTTAGAAAGATCCCATTGAAAAGATAGGATACGCAATTGACGTAAGGGGATCTGCGGTATGGAAAAGTCACGGCTGAAAAGTGAGCGTTAGACCCTTTCCTGACTAACTCCAAATACCGGCGGTAGACTAAAACCAGCGTTAGGAGCCTCTAACTCTGGTTTTCACGGCTACCGCCAAACTCTAAATCTAGGCCTAAGACTAAAACTAAATCAAAATTTGCTGACAAAAACATTTTATGCAAGTTGTTATAATCAATCCATATCCAAGTACTGCTCTTTTGTAAAATTTACTAAACTTAATTTTATTAAATTTTAAGATAAATAAAGAGATGTTATATACCACAACTGTTAAATCTGTTAAATCTGTATTGCATGTTCAAACCTTAATACCATAAATAAAAACAGGTTAATAAACCTTTACTCCAGGAGTACATAATTAGTTTTGAAGTTTTTGAGCAGTGCTAATATCGTTGCCGAACCATTTTCGAAACTGTGAACAATCGATTTTTCCTATAGAACTAATCATAAACCATGAGTATGGGTTTAAGTTATGCTGTGCCTGTGCTAGCTGCATAAACGTATTGTTGTGTTGAGTTACTTGATACTTGTTTTAATTATTAACAGAGAACTGTTAAAGTTTTTATATTCGGTAATATGTGCAATACAGCCAATACAGTTTACAGTTTTTTGTTTTTTTTATATTTTAAAGTTGCACTTCTGTTTGTTTATGAAACTTGGTTTTATTTAATTTATGTTTAATAAAAATGTTACATATGAAAACGGTTAAATCTGTGTCTGTATTGCATGTTTAAACCTTAATACAATAAATATTAACAGGTGTTATGTTTACTCCTGTAGTATATAATCAGTTTGCAAATGATAGAGAAATGCTAAAATAATGCATTACACTTTAACTAAACCCCTTAGGCCTAGATTTGGAGTTCGGCGGTAGCCGTCAAAACCAGCGTTAGAGGCTCCTAACGCTGGTTTTGGCCGCCCGCTGGTATTTGGAGTCAGTGATTAAAGGGTCTAACGCTCACTTTTCAGCCGCGACTTTTCCATACCGCAGATCCCCCTACGCCATTTGCGTAGCCTATCTTTTCAATGGGATCTTTCTAACGCTGGTATTTAGAGTCGTTTCTGAAGTGAGCGTTAGAGCTCTAACGACAAAATTCCAGCCGCCTGAAAATAGCAGGAGTTAAGAGCTTTCTGGCTAACGCCGGTTTATAAAGCTCCTAACTACTGTACCCTAAAGTACACTAACACCCATAAACTACCTATGTACCCCTAAACCGAGGTCCCCCCACATCGCCGCCACTCTATTTAAATTTTTAACCCCTAATCTGCCGACCGCCACCTATTGGCTGATCGGAACAGCCAATAGAATGCGAGCTCAATCTGATTGGCTGATTGGATCAGCCAATCGGATTGAACTAGATTCTGATTGGCTGATTCCATCAGCCAATCAGAAAATTCCTACCTTAATTCCGATTGGCTGATAGAATCCTATCAGCCAATCGGAATTCGAGGGACGCCATCTTGGATGACGTCCCTTAAAGGAACAGTCATTCGTCGTTCAGTCGTCGGTCCGGATGGATGTTCCGCGCTGGATGTCTTCAGGATCCTGCCGCTTCGCTCCGGATGGAAGAAGATCGAAGATGCCGCTTGGAGAAGATGTTTGCCGGTCCGGATGTCCTCTTCTTGCCGGATAGGAGGAAGACTTTGGAGCCTCTTCTGGACCGGATTATGGATCGCCAACCCCCGCTTGGGTTGGATGAAGATGTTGGAGCCAGGACGGATCGGTGAACCTGGTATGGTGAAGACAAGGTAGGAAGATCTTCAGGGGCTTAGTGTTAGGTTTCTTTAAGGGGGTTTGGGTTAGATTAGGGGTATGTGGGTGGTGGGTTGTAATGTTGGGGGGGGGGGTATTGTATGGTTTTTTTTACAGGCAAAAGAGCTGAAATTCTTGGGGCATGCCCCGCAAAGGGCCCTGTTCAGGGCTGGTAAGGTAAAAGAGCTTGTAACTTTTTTAATTTAGAATAGGGTAGGGAATTTTTTATTTTGGGGGGCTTTGTTATTTTATTAGGGGGCTTAGAGTAGGTGTAATTAGTTTAAAATTGTTGTAATATTTTTCTTATGTTTGTAAATATTTTTTTATTTTCTGTAACTTAGTTCTTTTTTATTTTTTGTACTTTAGCTAGTTTATTTAATTGTATTTATTTGTAGGAATTGTGTTTAATTAATTTATTGATAGTGTAGTGTTAGGTTTTATTGTAGGTAATTGTAGGTAGTTTATTTAATTATTTTATTGATAGGGTAGTGTTAGTTTTAATTATAACTTAGGTTAGGATTTATTTTACAGGTAAATTTGTTATTATTTTAACTAGGTAACTATTAAATAGTTCTTAACTATTTAATAGCTATTGTACCTGGTTAAAATAATTACAAAGTTGCCTGTAAAATAAATATTAATCCTAAAATAGCTATAATATAATTATAATTTATATTGTAGCTATATTAGGATTTATTTTACAGGTAAGTATTTAGCTTTAAATAGGAATAATTTATTTAATAAGAGTTAATTTATTTCGTTAGATTTAAATTATATTTAATTTAGGGGGGTGTTAGTGTTAGGGTTAGACTTAGCTTTAGGGGTTAATACATTTATTAGAATAGCGGTGAGCTCCGATCGGAAGATTAGGGGTTAATAATTGAAGTTAGGTGTCGGCGATGTTAGGGAGGGCAGATTAGGGGTTAATACTATTTATGATAGGGTTAGTGAGGCGGGTTAGGGGTTAATAACTTTATTATAGTAGCGCTCAGGTCCGCTCTGCAGATTAGGGGTTAATAAGTGTAGGCAGGTGTCGGCGACGTTGTGGGGGGCAAGTTAGGGGTTAAGAAATATAATATAGGGGTCGGCGATGTTAGGGGTAGCAGATTAGGGGTACATAGGGATAACGTAGGTGGCGGCGATTTGCGGTCGGAAGATTAGGGGTTAATTATTTTAAGTAGCTTGCGGCGACGTTGTGGGGGGCAAGTTAGGGGTTAAGAAATATAATATAGGGGTCGGCGGGGTTAGGGGCAGCAGATTAGGGGTACATAGGGATAACGTAGGTGGCGGCGGTTTACGGAGCGGCAGATTAGGGGTTTAAAAAAATATGCAGGGGTCAGCGATAGCGGGGGCGGCAGATTAGGGGTTAATAAGTGTAAGGTTAGGGGTGTTTAGACTCGGGGTACATGTTAGAGTGTT
This sequence comes from Bombina bombina, assembly GCF_027579735.1. Lineage (NCBI taxonomy): Eukaryota > Metazoa > Chordata > Amphibia > Anura > Bombinatoridae > Bombina > Bombina bombina. The sequence continues at coordinate 343,024,142 of NC_069500.1, forward strand.
AGGTGCAGACGTAGGAAGTGTTTCCCCATAGGAAACAATGGGGCTGCGTTAGGAGCTGAACGCTGCTTTTTTGCAGGTGTTAGGTTTTTTTTCAGCTCAAACAGCCCCATTGTTTCCTATGGGGGAATCGTGCACGAGCACGTTTTTGAGGCCGGCCGCGTCCGTAAGCAACTCTGGTATCGAGAGTTGCATTTGCGGTAAAAATGCTCTACGCTCCTTTTTTGGAGCCTAACGCAGCATTTGTTTGAACTCTCGATACCAGAGTTAATTTTATGGTGCGGCCAGAAAAAAGCCCGCGGAGCGTTAACAGCCCTTTTACCGCCGAACTCCAAATCTAGGCCTTAGATTTTAGTTGAATAAAATCTACTGGAGATTTAGTTGACTAAAATCTACTGGAGATTCAGTCGACTAAAACTAGACTAAAACTAAATTAATTCAGATGACTAAAATACGACTAAAACTAAAATGGCATTTTAGTCAAAAGACTAAAACTAAGACTAAATTGAAATTTGCTGTCAAAATTAACACTGGGCAATGTCCATACAAATGCCCTTTTAGGGGCAATGGGTAGCTTAGTTTTTTTTAGACTTAGGTATTTTGATTTTGGGGGGGTTGGTTGGGTGGGGGGGTTTACTTTTAGGGGGGAATTTGTGGATTTTTGACAGTAAAAGAGCTGTTTAACTTAGGGCAATGCTCTAAAAAAGGCCCTTTTAAGGGCTATTGGTAGTTTATTGATAGGTTAGGGGGTGTTTTTATTTGGGGAAGGCTTTTTTGTTTTTATAGGGCTATTAGATAAGGTTTAATTTTTCCTTTGTAATCTTAGTGGGGGGGTTTTGGTAATGTTAGATTTTTTTATTTTTTCGTAGTGTAGGGTTTTTTTAATTTTGTAATTTAGTTTTTTTTATTTTTATTTTATTTATTTTCTTAAAATAGTTAAGTTAGGTTTATTTATAGTTTAATCTTAGTTGTTTTTATTTCACGGGTAAGTTTTTATTTATTTTAAGATAGTTATATTGTAAATTTAATTTAAAGTATATTGGATAGTTAGGTTTAGGGGTTAACAGTTTAATTTAGTGTTTTTTTGCGATGTAGGGGCAGGCAGTTTAAGGGTTAATAGTTTTATTATAGTAGTAGCATTGTGGTGGGGCCGCCGTTTTAGAGGTTAATAGTTTTATTATAGTAATAGCGATGTGGGGGAGGACTTCCACAGCACCGGTATTACAAGTTTGCCTGTCCGGCCAAAAAGTGAGCAGTACAGCCTATACCGTCAAGATCCGTACCGTAAACTGAAAGTCAGTAGTTATGGCTTTTATGTTACAAAGCTGTACCATAAAACTCATAACTAAAGTGCTAAAAAGTACACTAACACCCATAAACTACCTATTAACCCCTAAACCGAGCCCCCCCGCATCGCAAACACTAAAATAAAATTATTAATCCCTAATCTGCCGCTCCAGACATCGCCGCCACTATAATAAACATATTTACCCCTAAACTGCCGTACTCCTGCATCACAAACACTAGTTAAATATTATTAACCCCTAACATTGCCGCAACCTACATTACTGTTATTAACCCCTAATCTGCTGCCCCCAAAATCTCTGCCACTATACTAAAGTTATTAACCCCTAGACCTAACCCTAAGTCGAACCCTAACACCCACTAACTTTAATATAATTAAATAAATCTAAATAAAAATTACAATTAATACCTAAATAATTCCTATTTAAAACTAAATACTTACCTATAAATTAAAACCTAAGCTAGCTACAATATAACTAATAGTTACATTGTATCTATCTTAGTTTTATTTTTATTTCACTGGTAAGTTTGTATTTATTTTAACTAGGTAGACTAGTTAGTAAATAGTTATTAACTATTTACTAACTATCTAGTTAAAATAAATACAAACTTACCAGTGAAATAAAACCTAACCTGTCTTACACTAACACCTAACCTTACACTACAATTAAATAAATTACATTAATTAAATACAATTAACTAAATTACAAAAATCCCCCACTAAATTACAAAAAATAAAAAAGAAATGATCAAATATTTAAAATAATTACACCTAATCTAATAGCCCTATCAAAATAAAAAGCCCCCCCAAAATAAAAAAAAAACCTAGCCTAAACTAAACTGCCAATGGCACCCACACAACCAAACCCCCCAAATAAAATCCTATCTAAAAACCTAAGCCCTGAAAAGGACATTTAGCTCTTTTTCAGCCCAAACCCTAAGATAAAAATAAAACCCACCCAATAAACCTTTAAAAAAAACTAACACTAACCCTCAAAGATCCACTTACAGTTTTTGAAGACCGGACATCCATCCTCAATGAACCCGGGAGAAGTCTTCATCCAGACGGCAAGAAGTGGTCCTCCAGGCGGGCAGAAGTCTTCATCCAGACAGCATCTTCTATCTTCATCCTTCCAACGCGGAGCGGTTCCATACTTCAAGACATTCTATTGGCTGATTGGAACAGCCAATCGAATGCGAGCTCAATCCTATTGGCTGATTGGATCATCCAATAGGATTGAAGCTCAATCCTATTGGCTGATTGTATCAGCCAATAGGATTTTTTCACCTTTAGTTCCGATTGGCTGATAGAATTCTATCAGCCAATTGGAATTCAAGGGACGCCATCTTGGATGACGTCCCTTAAAGGAACCTTCATTCTTCGTTAGCCGTTGAAAGAAGAGGATGCTCCGTGCCGGATATCTTGAAGATGGAGCTGCTCCTCGTCGGAAGGATGAAGATTGAAGATGCCATCTGGATGAAGACTTCTGCCCGCCTGGAGGACCACTTCTTGCCGTCTGGATGAAGACCTCTCCTGGCTTCGTTGAGGACTTCTTGCCTCTTGGATGAAAACTTCTCTCAGCTTGATGAGGATGTCCCGTCTTTAAAAGCTGTAAGTGGATCTTCGGGGGTTAGTGTTAGGTTTTTTAAGGGTTTATTGGGTGGGTTTTATTTTTAGCTTAGGGTTTGGGCTGAAAAAGAACTAAATGCTCTTTAAAGGGCAATGCCCATCCAAATGCCCTTTTCAGGGCAATGGGGAGCTTAGGTTTTTTAGATAGGATTTTATTTGGGGGGTTTGGTTGTGTGGGTGGTGGGTTTTACTGTTGGGGGGTTGTTTGTATTTTTTTTACAGGTAAAAGAGCTGATTTCTTTGGGGCAATGCCCCGCAAAAGGCCCTTTTAAGAGCCATTGGCAGTTTAGTTTAGACTAGGGTTTTTTTTATTTTGGGGGGGCTTTTTTATTTTGATATGGCTATTAGATTAGGTGTAATTAGTTTAAATATTTGATCATTTCTCTTATTTTGTGTAATTTAGTGTTTGTTTGTTTTTTGTAATTTAGTTAATTGTATTTAATTAATGTAATTTATTTAATTGTAGTGTAAGGTTAGGTGTTACTGTAACTCAGGTTAGGTTTTATTTTACAGGTAAATTTGTATTTATTTTAGCTAGGTAGCTAGTAAATAGTTAATAACTATTTAGTAACTAGTCTACCTAGTTAAAATAAATACAAACTTACCAGTGAAATAAAAATAAAACCTAAGATAGATACAATGTAACTATTAGTTATTTTGTAGCTAGCTTAGGTTTAATTTTATAGGTAAGTATTTAGTTTTAAATAGGAATTATTTAGGTAGTAATTGTAATTTTTATTTAGATTT
>NC_069500.1:343032820-343057820 GCF_027579735.1 Bombina bombina
TGACCCTCCATATATATATATATATTTGCTTATAATATAAAGGCAGCTACAAGAAATGTTTTATCTAGGTGTCCAAGGTTTAACAAGCAGGCGGGCATGTATTATATATCTTATACAGCTTTGAATAGAAGTGGCAACTTGTATTCCTTACTTTCCGCTGCCAATTTAGGCGTTTGTGTGATGTGCCATAGGGGTATATTTCTCATGTGCGAACGGACATGATACGAAGTAGCGCATCATGTCCGCTGCACATCGATAAATCCCGACAGCATACGCTGTCGGCATTTATCATTGCACCAGCAGTTCTTGCGAACTGCTGGTGCAATGCCGCCCCCTGCAGATTCACTTCCAATCGGCCCCTAGCAGGGGGTGTCAATCAACCCAATCGTATTCGATCGGGTTGATTTCTGCCCGCCTCCTCAGAGCAGGCAGGCAAATTATTAAGTAGCGGTCTTTAGATCGCTGCTTCATAACTTCTGTTTCCGGTGAGCCTGAAGGCTTGCAGAAAACAAGGGGCCTCAAGCTCCATATGGAGATTGATAAATATGCCCCATAGTCTTATCTCACCGTGTGGACATTTCAACATAGATAATCCATCTTAAAGTTTATGCGTACCTCTTAAGGTTTTATCATTTTAAAAGTTGCATATCTATGTCTTGACCTGTTATACAAGAATCTCAGATACTTTTTAGATATTTGGCTGCAGCCGCCTTGGGAGATGTCCCAATTTGTTTTTATATTGATGTATTGTTCATATATTATTATATAAGTACTACATAGGGGATTGCTTTCAGCGCCCTCCTATCTATTTACACCTATCAGTAATTCCCTGTTGCCAATTTTTAATTGCACTCCACTGGTGACAATTTTTTAGAGAAGAAACCGCACAGATGCAAGGAACCCTCAGGCATAGGACGTTGAGACAAGAGTCTCCTGTCTCAGTCGCATCAAACTCTAGAATGAAAGGCAGAGCAAGGTTAGGATGAACCAGAACTGGGGCGGCAGAAAAGGCAGTTTTAAGACTCTCAAAGTCCTTAATTGCAGTAGGTAACCAATGGAGTGGATCATTCTTTTTACAGGTTATGTATGTGATAGGTTTGACCAAGGAAGAAAAGTTTTTAATAAACTTTCTATAGTAATTGGTGAAGTCCAAAAAATGTTTAATAGACCGAAGACCAACTGGATAAGGCTACTGCAGAACTGCAGATAACTTGTCAGGATCCACGGAGAATCCTGCTGTGGAAATTATGTAACCTAGGAAGGTGGCTTTAGTTTGAAGGAATTCACATTTCTTGAGCTTGCAAAAAAAAAAGGCTGTTCTCACATAGTTTCTGAAGTACCCGTGTGACATCAGAACGGTAAGTCTCAAGTATGGGTGAGTGCATGAGGATGTCGTCGAAGTACACCACAAGACACTATTGTAACATATCTTGTAGGACATCATTAATAAATTCCTGGAAAACAGCAGGAGCATTGCGTAGGCCAAAAGGCATTACAAGATATTCATAATGACAGCTCCTGGTGTTAAATACAGTTTTCCATTCATGGCCCTCTTTAATCCTAACAAGATTGTAGGCTCCTCTCAGATCGAGCTTAGAAAGACCATTGCTCCCTTGATGCGGTCAAACAGTTCCGTGATGAGCGGAATAGGGTAAGCATTTTTAATGGTAAGACGATTAAGACTTCTATAACCTATACATGGTCTTGACTCACCACCTTTTCTTCTTCACGTAGAAGAAAACAGCCCCTGCTGGAGAGGAGGATTTGCGGATGTCTCCCCGCGATGGGGCATCGGCAACATACTCCTCCATGACTCTTTGCAACAGATAGAGGGTAAACCCAGGCCCAAGGAGGAATGGCTCCGGGTTACAATCGTAACACTGGTGAGGAGGCAATGTATGGCCCGTACTTTGTCAAAAACATCTTGGAACTCTCTGTACCCCTCTGGCAGTCGAGATAAAGAAAAAGCGCAAAAGACTTTTACTGGTTTCCGGAGACAAGTGGAACAACATTGCAGGGACCATGACAATATTTCGTACCTATGCCAGTCGAGACTGGGATTGTTCTTTTTGGAGCCAGGGATAACCCAGAACAACTGGAAAAAGTGGAGAGGTTATCACCTGGAACTGGAGAGTTTACTAATGGAGAGCCCCAACAGCCATAGATAACGGAGCAGTTATATGAGTAACAAGTGCAGACTGAAGGGACCTGCCATAAATGGCTTCAATAGCAAGGGGAGCAGACCTAGGTTGTACTGGAATGTAGTGCTGTGATACAAAAGCACTGTTGATTAAGTATCCCGCAGCACCAGAATCTACAAGTGCCTGGGTGACTATGGAGGAGTCCACCCAGGAAAGGACAACCGTGACCAAAGGTCTCTCTTTTTGAGATTACAGGGACGAGTATAAACCTTAGGTGCGGGTGTTTCCCGGACGTGTAAGACAAGACTTTAAAAGGTGACCTTGTATCCCACAATAGAGGCAGAGCCCCTCCCTCCTCCTAAAGGCCCTCTCCGCTGTGGAGAGGCATGTAAATCCAAGCCGCATAGCCTCAGCGAGGGAGGCATGGGTGGGAACAAGAACGTAGGAGACAACTGGACAGGAAGATTCCACAAGTGCTCCTTGAAGGAGGGTCTCTCTCTGAGTCTGATGTCAATTAGGATTAGAAAAGACACCAAGGCCTTGAGATGCTCTGATAAATCTCTGGCAGCAACTTCATCTTTTGCATCGGAAAGCCCATGAGAGAAGCAGCAAGAAGGGATTCATTGTTCCGAATTCAACCTACCTCTGCTGCAAGTGTACAGAACTCAATGGCATACTGGGTTACAGATCTTGTAACTTGCTGAATGGACATGAGTCGTTTGGCAGCATAGGAGGAGCAAGCCGGAACATCAAATACCCTTCAAATGGAGGCCACAAATTCAGGGTAATTTTATATCAGAGGTTTATTAGTCTCCCACAAAGGATTAGCCCAAGCAAGAGCCATGTCAGAGAGTAATGAGATGAGAAATCCTACCTTAGCTCTGTAAAAGTAAATGCCTACATGGTTAAAAAAAAAACTCTGCACTGATTAGGATCACCTCCATATCGCCGGGGTAGAGGTACAGAACCGGACATGCTTCTGGTAGGACTAGGTGAAGCAGCCATAGGTTGTGGGGCGCTCTGATCCAAGTGTGCAGTGTGAGACAGAAGGGTTTGCAGGTCTAGTGCAAATTGATCCTGTTCCTCCATCCTGGAAATGATGGTGGGTAAAGGTGGATTATTAGCCCCATAAGGATTCATGGCCCTTGCGTAACGTCAGAGTACCAGGAACCAGACAGAGACATAAAATGCTAAATTAATCACACCTTTATTAAAAAAAATAACAAAAAATTATAACGAGTCCAAAAGCTAAATGACAAGCCAGTAGTCAAAGCCAGAGCAGAAGTCAGACAAGCCAGGTCAGGAAACAAAGCGATTAGTCAGACAAGCCAGGGTCAGGAATAAGAAGATCAACCAAGTCAGGAACTAGCCAGGGATCAGGAACCAGAAGGGACATCAAAAAAGTCAGGTAATACACAGAGACAAGAACACAGGAATTCACCGAGAGATCAGAGATAATGCAAGGACAATGGCAAACATGACTGAGGCAGTTAAATAGGGATTGAGGACATCTCTCTTTGATGATGTTCTCCAGTTTGGCCTTAAGAGGGAGCCTGGGAGTAGTGAGCAGCGTTACACTGCTACAGGCAAGAGAAGACAGGTGAGTCAAAATGGCAACCAAGGTAAAAAGCAGAAAATAACTATTGAAGTTAGGAAGAAACCCTGACAATGTGAAGCATAGCAAGATATTGTCAGTGCACCTGAATTTAAAATACTGCAGCTGCTCAGAGCATCAGTGGGGCTTGTTTCATGTCAGCAATTAACAAATTGTGTCATTACCAGATGGTACAAGCACCTTAGGCTCTCTAAGTAAGTACTGTGTTTAAAATGCTGGTGCACAGTACATACTTAAATATACCTTTGAAACAGCTATAGCTTTTATTAGAAGCATTTTTGCTAATACATGAATATTACAAAGATGCTTCTATGCAAAACTGAAAGGCTGGAATGTTTCTTTAAAGGGGCAGTATACACCAATTTTTTATATAACTGCATGTAATAGGCACTAATATAAATAATAATATGCATAGATACTGATCTAAAAATCCAATATAAAACCTTTTAAAAACTTACTTAGAAGTTCCCAGTTTAACACTGTTGAAAGGTTAGGTTGGGACACCCACTGAAATTGGCTGGAAAGCAAAAATAGGAGACCCCCCTCTTCCTCTGTATATGAAAAGACCCTTTATACAAACAGGAGCAAGCTGGAGTAGGTAGACAACAGTCTACTTCTAAAACTTTGGGGCTTGGTTAGGAGTCTGAAAATCAGCACAATGTTATTATGCAAAGAAAAAGCTAGTGCACAATGTCCCTTTAAGCTTATATTTTCCCTCTTCTTCAAAGCATGAACTGAATGGCCTCCCATTTAGAAAAAAAAGGATAATTTGTTGACCCTGCCAGTAATCTAGATAAGAAATTGCTAGATTGTCTTTGCTAAATTGTTAGTTTTGCAACTAGATATGCTTCAAAATGTGTATGATCTTTTTTGGAAACATTTTAATTAAATAATTAGGGTACTTAGGCTATTGTTGGTGCTCTGTGATTCCATGTTTGTTGTTATTTCTCAGCTATGTAACTTGGAAAATTTAATTTAAAAAAAAATCACAAACCTAAGAATGGATGGACCACTTCAGAAAGACAACGTTTTTCCCTTTTGTATTATCCTGTGAAGAAAGTTCACTATAAGATTTCTTTACATCATACTGAATATGCTGCTTTGGAAAGTCTTATTAAAGGGACATGTTAACCAGATACTAAATCAGTTAAATGTGATGCAGAATGGTTGTAAAAATCTAAGTAGAAAATAACAGATGAACATCTCTGTGTAAAAAAGGAAATTTCCTCAGTTACCATATTTCACTGTAAAGAAAATTTAAGCAACCAATCAGGATACTATATCCCAGGAATTGCAAGGGAGCGTGCGTGTATCCTATCTCAGTTTTACGGATATTAACTATGAAATATCCCAAGATTGTGGGAAAATCCGACAAGATTACAGTAAACCAAAGTTTGATTGTGCTGATTGGCTGTTATAGTAGCTGAAGGATAACACAGAGGACTTACTGAGCTGAGGGAATTTCAATGTAAAATATCTTCCCTTTCTACATAGAGATCTTCATGTGATATGTTGTAGTCAGGTTTTTACAGATATAATGCATAAGTTTCAAGTGTTTTAGCATTTGGGTAAGATATGTCCCTTTAATTTATTTCATCAAAATATTTCAAAACTATGACAACTAGATGGCGATCTAGGCCAACGGCATAATAATTGTAAAGGGAATCCAAACCATTTAGAAAAAAAAGCAGGGTTAAATATTGTAATCTAGATCATTGTCTATAAATACATAGCTTGTATATTTAGTTTACATTACAGGAACACAATGCTTTTGTTACATGTAACTAATCTATATTTTCATTTATTTTTCTTTCACATAAATATCTACACATAAATGTACAGGTCAAGCTTCCGATGAAGTGACCCATAATTAGATTTGAATCTGTGAAGTAATTGATAGGAGAATAACATAATCATTAAAGTGATAAAGTGTCAGTGTCACTGTAAAAGCACCAGCAACATATCCAGATGTCCTCCAACCACTGGATTTTACAGGAAGATGAATACATTTGTTCCAGCACTGCTATGGGTGGGTTGTCTTCCATATGGGGGAGGCAGAGGGGTAGCTTAAGAAAAAAAAATGCTTCTAAATATGTAATAAACAACCATTATGCAATTTGGGGAAATAAAGGACTGCATGTTGACGCTTAGCATACTTCTTTATAGTCCTATGATACATGATTTGGAGTGTAGGAACAAAGTAAGTGGAGTCACCAGGGGCGGTGCCAGAGTTGCAATGTGCCATGATTAGTATGGGCAGGGTCTGGGTGGTGTGGGTATAGATAGGCAGTCTATAGTTTCACTTTGTAAAATTGGGACATTATATAGCAAGGAGAGTACTGCATAAGAAACAGCAGAACAGAACTCTCTAATAATAATGCAAATGAGAGATCTATCTTAGTTTAGTTTACCCTGGTCTAGCAGATTTTCAAGTGTAGCAGAGATCTTTACAGGTGCAGGGGAACTGTTCAATTAAAGGGACAGACAAGTCAAAATTAATTTTTCATTATGCCGATAGGGCATGCAATTTCAAACAACTTTCCAATTTACTTTTATTATCACATTTGCTTTGTTCTCTTGGTATTCTTTGTTAAAATATAAACCTAGGAAGGCTCATAAACTGATTTTTAAGACGTTGAAGCCACCTCCTATCTCAGTGCATTTTGAGAGTTTTTCACAGTTAGACCGTGCTAGTTCATGTTTGTCATATAGATAACATAGGTGCTCACTCCAGTGGAGTTATTTATGAGTCAGAATTGATTAGTTAAAATGCAAGTTTGTCAAAAGCACTGAGGTAAGGGAGCTGTCTGCAGAGGCTTAGGTACAAGGTAATCACAAAGGTAAAAAGTATATTATTATAACTGTGTTGGTTATGCAAAACTGGGGAATGGGTAATAAAGGGATAATCTACCTTTCTAAACAACAACAATTTTGGTGTTTACTGTCCCATTAACTGAGTCACTTCAATTTACCTTTATTTAAAAAGATCAGGTTTACAATGGAGAATATTGTACTCAGTAGGGAGTTCTGCAAATTAAATATATGTTTACAGCTATTTATTCTAACAAAATAATAACAATATTGGTTATGCAAAATCTGTGAATAGGTAATAAACGAATTATCTATCTTTTTAAACAATACACATTTTCAAGTAGACTATCCCTTTAAAGCAAACACAATGACATTGACATTCTCCACCTGCTGCATTTTAGGGTAACAGAAAATTGTATAACCCACTGAAACCTGAAATATATAATTATATCGAAACAAAAATAGCAAGACGTGTTTTTAAAGGGCAATAATGTTAGAAAAATGACCTGTTCTAATTTGTTAGAGCATTTCATTTTAAAGCAATTGACTTGCAATGGGGTTAAATACACAATAGAAGAAGTACTGATTCGGACCCATACAGCACTGTTAGTCCTGTGGGAAAACTGACACTGATCCATTCAGAAGCACTAGTTGCATAACTTAATTATGTAACTAGCACTGCTGATTGGGTCAGTGTCAGCAGGACTAGCAGTGTACTTTGTGGGGTTAAACACACAGTCGTGCAGGGTCGCTAGCCTTATAATGACATGCTCTAATGCATTACATTCAGCATGTCATTGGCTATTATGGCTTTTCAATGTCCTTTTAAAGTTACATAAAATACTTATCTCCTTTTATTATGCTGTACAACTACACAATGCTTGTTAAAACAAATCTGCTTAGAACACAAAGTCACATTAATAAATGATGTATTTTCCTAATGACACTCTCATTTTATAATCAGAACAACAAGTTGAAAAATGTGCTTTCTATATCCCCCAGTGTTTGCATTCTTTCATATTTATATTTCTTATTAATTATTCACTATCCAATATGTCATTAAACTTTGATTGCTCTTTATGTTTAGACATTTTTTTTTTCTATCTTCATTAGCACTTTAACCTTGAATGTACTGGCAGGATTATTTCCCCTGAATTGTGTTTTTCTACGCTTTATTTTTCATATTCAAGGTTTTTTGTTGTTTTTTTTAAATGCAAACAAAAGATAGCTTGTTTATGATTTTCTCTTATAAGACTTTGAAAAGTGCACATTGTATCAATTTATATTTTTTTAGTTGTTTTGCTCTTTGATAATGATATATACTTCACTTTATATTTAGTTTTTGTATTGTTGATGATTATGCTAGATATTGAAAATACTCTACTACATTTTTATTGTGAACAACTGGTGTTAAAGGGACACTGAACCCAAAAATTTTGTTTTGTAATTCAGAAAGAGCATGCAATTTTAAGCAACTCTCTAATTTATTCCTATTATCAATTTTTCTTTGTTCTCTTACTATCTTTATTTGAAAAAGAAGGCATCTATGCTTTTTTTTTTGGGGTTCAGTACTCTGGACAGCAATTTTTTATTGGTGGATGAATTTATCCACCAATCAGCAAGGACAACCCAGGTTGTTCACCAAAAATGGGCCGGCATCTAAACTTACATTCTTGCATTTTAAATAAAGATACCAAGAGAATAAAGAAAATTTGATAATAGGAGTAAATTAGAAAGTTGCTTAAAATTTCATGCTCAATCTGAATCATGAAAGAAAAATTTTGGTTACAGTGTCCTTTTAATATACACTTCAGACTATTTTAAATGACCAAAACTATGCAGTTGTGATTGGGCTACTAAATAAAGTTTAACACATAAACAAGTTTTCTCTGTCAGTCGACTCATTCATGTATTGCATACACTGTCCAGAGGCACAAAGCATTTTACTCCCTGTACACCCTGAAACATGTGTAACTCCTAACTGACCAATCATGGCAGATGTAGCAACCCAAATGTCTTGTCTGTTTACCCCTTGTAGAGAGCTGTGGAATCTGTTGACCTTTAACAATTATATATAGTAATCATTTCAACTTTTCCTGTTTCTTACATATGTATAAAACACGCGCAGAGACATGCAGACGTCCTAGACATAAAACTAGTAGTATAATGTCCAGCACAACAGAGCTCAAGAACTTTTAACCTTACACTGTCATAAAATGCCACTTTTACAGCAATTCACTTTGTCATCTTTTTGGCCACTTACTTAGTAATAACAATAATAATAACAATGATATTAAAACAATAATAATAATAATAATAAGAGTTTTGATAAGGGACCAACTAACATCTGACCATTGGATTGATCCATTTATGTGTGGGTTAAGGCAGTCATTAAAGCACTTTTACAAATCTAGGGTTAGATCCTTTGCTTGTTGCTAAAATGGAGTGGACATAAAAAATCTAGCAAATCTAGCAAAATGATAATGTAATTTTTATTGTAAATATATATTTTTTTATTATTTATCATTGCTTATTTGTAGAGTGCCAACAGATTCTGCAGTGCTAAAAAAATAGGCGTTATAGAAGGTAACATTAATAGGGATAAATGGGTAGAGGGCCTTGCCGAGAGTCGCACTGTTGCAGTCAGCTCTTATGAAGGTGATCTGCAAATAGTTGGACTCTTAGGCTTACATGCTAAGGGGGTTCATGGCAGATAGCAATGGAGGAAAGGAACTGGTATTAGGAAAGGTTGGTGTAGGTTGTATGCATTCCTGAACAGTAGAGTCTTTAGGGAGCACTTAAAGCTTTCAAAACTAAGATAGAATCTTGTGGAACGAGGCAGAGAGTTCCACAAGATGTGGGCCAGTCTGGAGTTTGGTTGATTGAAAGCTTTTGAGGGGGTGAGAGACTGGAAGTATGTTGGGAGCTGAGAGACTGGAAGTATGTTGGGAGCTGATTTCTTTCTGATGGAATTGATTTTGTTGTTGAAGTGGCTGGCAAAATCTTGAGCTGAGAGAGAAGTTGTATTAGGAGGTGGGGGTGGGTGGAGAAGAGTGTTGAAAATGGGTTCGAAGAAAGAGTAGAGATAAGAGTAGAGAAGTAATTTTGCTTATGAAGATTAAGGGCAGAGTAGTTGGAATTCAAGATGAACTGAAGAAACTGAAGAAAGTCCAAGATTCTCTCTAATGGAGCTCAGCAGTACGGGAACATCTGCATAGGTACCGTGTCAGAGGAGGGTTGCCAAGGCTGAGGGTGAGTGTGTGATTTCTGAGCTATGGTAAGAGGGGCCAAATTGTCAAGAACCAATGTAAGGGTGGAATTATAGTGGCAGATTGGTCAGTGCAGGAAAAGGAGGAGATGGATGAGAGGGGAGGTTCGAGAGAACTAGCGAGCTGTTGCTGATCTAATGACATAATGCTTCTATGAAGTTTCATGTGAGGGGTAGAAGGAGGGAGAGTTGTAGGGAGGGATGATTAAGGTAATGAAGGCCGAAACGTCGCATGTAATGTGAAAATAAAGGTTTTTTCTTTTACCTAAATTGGTGCTGTGGATACCATTTGTCTATGTAGGGAGGGATGAGATGTTGCAAGTGAGGAGATGATGGTCAGAAAGAGTAAAAGGGGAGTTTGTGAAGTCTGAACTAGTGCATCGATAGCTAAAGATCAGATCAAGGGAGTGGCCATCTTTGTGAGTGGGAGAGTCAGTCCATTGTGACAGACCGAAAGAGGAAGTGAGTTGCAGAAGTTGTTTTGCAGAGGAGGCAGTGGGATTGTCAAGAGGGATGTTGAAGTCGCCGAGAATGAGGGCAGGGGTGTCTGAGGAAAGGAAATAAGGTAGCAAGCAGCAAAGTAATCTAAAAAATGTAGTTAGTTGAGGAGCCAGGGGGGCGGTATATGACTGCAACACGTATAGAGAGGGGAGAGAATAACCAAATCATGTGGGTTTCGAATAAGGAAAATGTGAGGGAAGAGATGGGCTGTATTTGTTGAAAGGTGCAATGAGAGGAAAGTAAAATACCTACACCACCTCCTTGTCTTTTACCAGACCTAGGAGTGTGGCTAAAGTGGAGACCCCCATGTGACAGTGCAGCAGTGGATGCTGTGTCTAAAGGAGAAAGCCAAGTTTCTGTGAGAGCCAGAAGGTTGAGGGAGTGGGAGATAAAACGTTCATGGATAGAAGTGAGCTTGTTGCAAATAGAGTGAGAGTTCCAGAGTGTACAAGTGAAGGGGGTAGTGGCTTTAGATACAAGAGGAATGTGAGTAAGCTTACCAGAGTTTTGTTTTCTGAGTCTATAGAAGGGTACACATGGATGTTCATGGCTAGGAAGTTGTTGGGGACCAGGATTAGGGGAGATGTCACTAGCAGCTAGTATGAGCAAGAGAGTGACATTAGATGAGATTTGCAGTAATGAGACTGTTTTAGGGATGAGGTGCAAGGGGAAGAGAGGGTGTTTATGAATGTGTAAAGTTAATGAGTACAAAAGTAAGGTAAGTTAAAGAGAGATGGGCTAATATTCAATTCTTGTATAATTCTTATTTTAGTGCCTCACTTATAAAATGTTCACTTCAAAAATATGGACATATGCTATTATGACAATGCACACTGTCCAAGCAATGCACCCCCTGTGCAATGCACATCCCAAACTAGTGTTAAATATATAAAGGCAGGGCAGTTAGCTGGGTCCACTAAATTACCAAGTCAAAGACAATTTAAAAGACCAATTGGAAAGTTAGATTCTAGTCAGGTCTGGGTAAGATAAGTTAAGATAAACAGACAATAATATTTTGAGGAGGTTGAGCTATGGCATACGACATCTATAAATTTAAAAATAATAGCAAGTATTGATAAGGATTGAACATCACAGGGCATATTTTATATGTATCTGTATATACCTATACCTGTATATCTATTCCTATAGATATATAGGTATGTCTATTTTACATTAACAGTATCACATATATATAGAAATATATATTTAGTAATACAAATTAAATTATTTTCTTTTTGAAGAACATAGTAATGTAAAATATGTTAAACGCGATTTGTGTTTTGCTGTGGTCTAACGCGGTGTTGGGTTAGCGCACATGAAGAAGTAATAATCTTACATTGTATTATTGAAATATTACATAGAAAATATTAAAAAAAATATTATTAAAAATTATTATACATACGGTAAAAAAGCTAAATAATCCATAGAATATATATATATATATATATATAATATATATATATATATATATATATATATATATATATACAAGCATACATCGTTTTATTGCGCTTCGCTTTATTTCGCTTCACAGATAATGCTCTTTTTACAAATTGAAGGTTTGTGGCAACCCTGTGTTGAGAAAGTCTATAGGCACGATTTTTTCAACATATATGCATATATGAACACATAAATACATATGAACACACATATATACACATCTATATATACACACCACCAGCAAAAAAGATTATGACTCACTGAAGGCTTAGATGATGGTTAGAATTTTTTAGCAATAAAATATTTTTTAATTATGGTATGTACATTGTTTTATTTAGACGCATTGCTATTGCACACTTATTAGATATTACCAACCATCAGCCATGACTGCACAATTAATTGCTCTCCCTTGTTTTGTAATTTACTAGTTCTTTGCTTCAGAATAATCTAAACTACAAGAAATGTCTGTTAATAGCTATCTCTGTTATATAATATTACTCCCTTTTAAAAGTAAACTCAGAGATCTGATGCATCTTGCAGTCTAAGCTCATAATATGTAATGAATCTATACCTCTGGAGTTTCATGTGTTTGTGAAAATAACTGTTATTGTTTGTAATTCTGCTGTTTGTGAGGGTGTGTGGACTGTCTATGTTGCAGTACTAGGAGTACTACTAGGTGTATGTTGACAGTATTTGTGAAACTGTCTGAGTGGTGCTGATCCTGTGTTGCTTGTGTGTATGTGAAGAGCTGTATGTATGTAATGTTAGTGCATGTGAAGCTGTTATGTTGTTGGTGTATATGTATAGAGTTGTATATCTGTGCTAGAGCTGTTCCTGTGTTGCCGTGTGTATGTGAAGAGCTGTATGCGTGTAATGTAAAGCTATTATGTTGTTGGTGTATATGTATAGAGTTGTATATCTGTGCTAGAGCTGTTCCTGTGTTGCCGTGTGTATGTGAAGAGCTGTATGCGTGTAATGTGAAGCTGTTATGTTGTTGGTGCATATGTATAGAGTTGTATATCTGTGTTAGAGCTGTTCCTGTGTTGCCCGTGTGTATGTGAAGAGCTGTATGCGTGTAATGTAAAGCTGTTATGTTGTTGGTGCATATGTATAGAGTTGTATATCTGTGTTAGAGCTGTTCCTGTGTTGCCCGTGTGCATGTGAAGAGCTGTATGCGTGTAATGTAAAGCTGTTATGTTGTTGATGTATATGTATAGAATTGTATATCTGTGTTAGAGCTGTTCCTGTGTTGCCTGTGTGCATGTGTAGTGTTGTATATGTGTGTTTGTCAGTCTGTACTGTTGCCCTGAATCCACACAGGCAGAGTGTGTGGGGTTGTGTATTATCAGTGTAAGTCAGCTAGTGACTATAGAACCATTACATGTTTGCAAGAAACAGATACTTTGATTTCAGATTTTTACTTTGTTTTCCCAACATTATTCACATAAAGTTATGTCTACCTGATAGGTTTATAAAATGTAAAATGCATAAAGGAAGTATAAAAAGGAATTCTTATGTATGGTGGGTTTTACTTCACTACACATCCTGGGGCAACACAGGGATTAAGAGCAATTGTATTAAGCCAATTGTAATGGCCGGAGCAGCCCAAACTCACTACTCAGAGGTCATTTAGGGCTGATAGCCTGAGGCTCATCATTCAGCTCTTTCTGCCTATTGATGGATGTAAGCTTACTTGGCCCCAAGGCATTGGAGCCTGTGAATTTGCCTGAAGCCCTCTGAACTTGAAGGTTGCACTGTAATGATGAACACCCAGAATATTTGTCACAAAGGTCACAGACTACAGAAGCATTCACAGCACAAACTACTAAAGAATAAATAAAATATTAATAAGGCATCATTAACGAATAATTATGCTGGCTAATCATTAGGGTAAATCATTACATTCAGAAAGGAGGAAAAGATTGATTAAGCTAATTTGATGAAGCAATATACAATTTTATCTAAACACTGTCCATATATGACATATGTACTTATGTCCTTAACATAATTACAGATCAAGCTTAAAGGGACAGTATACACTAATTTTCATATAACTGCATGTAATAGACACTACTATAAAGAATAAGATGCACAGATACTGATATAAAAATCCAGTATAAAATGGTTTAAAAACGTACTTAGAAGCTTTCAGTTTAGCTCTGTTGAAAAGGCAGTTGGAAAGCCCACTGCAAGTGGGAAATAAGACACTCCCCCCACCCCTCCACCTTCTTTTGCATATGAAAAGTCCCTTTACACAAACAGGAGCAAGCTTGAGAAGGTAGCTCACAGTATTCAAATAAAACTTTGGGGCTTGGTTAGGAGTCTGAAAATCAGAACAATGATATTTAAAAATAAGCAAAACTATACATTTAAAAAAAAAAAAAAACTTTATGGGCTTTATAAATAGATCATCTACAAAACATTTATGCAAAGAAATAAATGAGTGTATAATGGCCCTTTAAATACATAGGTATACATTTATAGACAAATGCACAGATAAGGAAACACTTTAATCTTTATTTATTTATTCACCTTAGTACCATGGCGATCCAACCTTATGTCTTCTATTTTAATATCTGGTGTTTTTTTGTTTGTTTTGTTTTTTAAATCTTAAATTTTAATTGTTAGTCCCTTCAAAGTAAAAAAAAAAATCAAATTAGTCCAATACTATTTGGAAAACATAGCAAAAATGTACATTGTGGGGGAGTGTCTGGGCAGAGGCCATATCAGGCCGCAATATCAGAAGTTCCCAGGGAAAATGAGGTAATCTGCCAATTACCTCTCAATAACTATATCATCCATACCTGGAAACACAAGATACAGTACCTCTAAGATCTGCTGATTTGCACAATGCCAAATGTGATGTGTTTGTAATACCTGGGACCTGATCCGGACCACTGAGGACCTGGACGGCAGCCTTCTCATAGGACCTCAGCACCCCCCCTTTGTCTATCAGGGTTGAGCAGCTGCTAGCCTGCTGTTACCTTAACTACATGCTATAGCTTCTATTGACAATCCAGCCTCCTAAGAAAAGCAGGAAAGGGGACTTCTGTCAACCTTAGAGCCTAAACATTTATCAGTATATCCCACAAGTGGGGCATATGAAAGTACCTATGGCCTTCACTCAGGATCAGTTTCTCACCAAGGAAAAGCAGAGTCCTACTACGGCTATGCCAGATGAAGCTAGCTCATTTTCAGAGGGTCCCTTAGTCCGACTCCCTGGAAGGGGTGTAATGGTGCTAGACCCCGGTGTGAGGTGGCCAATCTCCAAGGGCTAATAAACAAGGAGTTGAAAATACTAATACACAGACTGAGATGCCCAGCTGATATCAAAAATGGAATTGGTTAAATATCAAACCTCCTTGATCTAGAGCATCTTTTTTGCAACTGCAGTAATATATGCTTTGTCAGAACTGTGCCTTTGTATGTATGTCTTTTCTTTCCTATATCTTATATGTCAGTGATATTTTAAATGCATTTATATATCAATGCTACAACACTATTCATGGGACAATAGCACATTGTAAACAGTACAGCAGTAATTTTCATGCATTGTTAGGGCTACACTATACACTGATTTATTTGTCTATTTGTTTGTTTTTTATGTAGCTAATCATATATACTTCTAAGCTATGGCTAATAGCACTAGTATGCAACATGTATTAGTGCAACATGTATTAGTAATCAGTGGAGTCCACCAGTGATCAGTACAGGGCCCTGTTTTTTTAAATATTTTTATTAATGACTTGGAGCAAGGATTAAATAGCAACATCTCTATTTTTGCAGATGATACTAAGTTAACAAAGGTCATTAGGTCAGAGCAGGATGAACTTTCGTTACAAAGGGATCTTCAAAAATTAGACGTATGGGCAAGTAAATGGAAAATGAGATTTAATACGGGAAAATGCAAGGTTCTACATTTTAGAAGTAAAAATAAGCAGGCAATGTATTATTTAAATGGGACAAGACTTAGCCATACAGAGGAGGAAGGGGATTTGGGAGTAGTTATAGGTAACAAGCTAAAGATGGGTGCATGCACATTGCAGGGCAGCAGCTCCAAAGGTTAATAAGATACTAGCATGTATTAAAAGAGGCATTGATTCAAGGGAAGAAAGCATAATTCTGTCATTATATAAATCCCTGGTAAGGCCTCACCTTGAGTATGAAGTGCAGTTCTGGGGACCGATTGCAAAAAAAGATATTGCAGAACTAGAAAAAGTTCAGAGAAGGGCCACAAAGCTAATAAGGGGAATGGAGAATTTAAGCTACGAGGAGAGGCTAGCTAAACTGGGTCTGTTTTCTCTAGAAAAAAGGCACTCGAGAAGTGACATGATTACTTTATATAAATATATTCATGGCCCATATATAGAAATGGTAGAAGCTCGGTTTATTCCAAGAAAATTTTTGTGACAAGAGGTCACAATTTAAGGTTGGAGGAAAGGAGATTTAATCTCCTGCAACAGAAACTTTTTTTACTGTAAGAGCAATAAAATTGTGGAACTCATTACCAAAGGAGGTAGTGAATGCTAGATACATTTAAAAATGGTTTAGATACATTTCTGGCTAGAAACAAAATTCATGGATAGGATTGCTTGTATTAAATGGGTGTCACCTTTTAGTGGGATTAACTTAAGCTCAACTGGAGCTTTTAGTAAGTTTTATCAACCTCATCTACTATGTTATTATGTTACATACATTTTTTGTATGGTTTTGTTTTACTGTCCCATATTGTTTAATTTTTCCTAGTTAGCTTTTCATAGCTGTTTGCCCCATTAAAGATAAGTTAAGAGAACTACCTATTCCAGTCAAAAGATGACACTCTACTTAATGTACCCTGTTATTCCGCTTTGCCAAATTAGCTTGCACTTAGCCTTAAGTATATTTAAATTATACGTCCCTTAGGATAGTTTATTATAAGCTGGTGATTATTGTTATATATTATGTTTATACATATATCATCAGGATTATATGAGTATAGACTGCTCTTTAATACATACTCACCTAATTGCCCCATATCTTAAATACATTCGCCTAGATTTAGAGTTTGGCGTTAGCTGTCAAAAGCAGCGTTAAGGGGTCCTAACGCTGCTTTTGGCCGCCCGCTGGTATTTAGAGTCAGGCAGGAAAGGGTCTAACGCTCACTTTCAAGCCGCGACTTTTCCATACCGCAGATCCCCTTACTCCAATTGTGTATCCTATCTTTTCAATGGGATCTTCCTAACGCTGGTATTTAGAGTCTTGGCAGAAGTGAGCGGTAGACCCTCTACCGACAAGACTCCTACCGCCCATGGAAAGGCTGTAGTTAAGAGCTTTATGGGCTAACGCCGGTATATAAAGCTCCTAACTACAGTGCTCTAAAGTACACTAACACCCATAAACTAAATATGTACCCCTAAACCGAGGTCCCCCCACATCACTGCCACTATAATAAATATTTTTAACCCCTAATCTGCCGACCGCACATCGCCGCCACCTACATTATCCCTATGAACCCCTAATCTGCTGCCCCTAACATCGCCGACACCTACATAATATTTATTAACCCCTAATCTCCCCCCCCCACGTTGCCGCTACCTTACCTACACTTATTAACCCCTAATCTGCCGACTGGACCTCGCGGCTACTATAATAAATGTATTAACCCCTAAACCGCCGCACTCCTGACTCGCAAACACTATAATAAATAGTATTAACCCCTAATCTGCCCTCCCTAACATCGCCGCCACCTAACTTCAAGTATTAACCCCTAATCTGCCGACCGGACCTCGCCGCTACTATAATAAATGTATTAACCCCTAAAGCTAAGTCTAACCCTAACCCTAACACCCCCCTAAATTAAATATAATTTTAATCTAGCGAAATAAATTAAATCTTATTAACTAAAGTATTCCTATATAAAACTAAATACTTACCTGTAAAATAAACCCTAATATAGCTAAAATATAACGAATAATTATATTGTAGCTATTTTAGGATTTATATTTATTTTACAAGCAACTTTTATTTATTTTAAATAGGTACAATAGCTATTTAATAGTTATTAACTATTTAATAGCTACCTAGTTAAAATAATTACAAAATTACCTGTAAAATAAATCCTATTTAATAGCTATTGTACCTAGTTAAAATAAATACAAAGTTGCCTGTAAAATAAATATAAATCCTAAAATAGCTACAATATAATTATTCGTTATATTGTAGCTATATTAGGGTTTATTTTACAGGTAAGTATTTAGTTTTAAATAGGAATACTTTAGTTAATAAGATTTCATTTATTTCGTTAGATTAAAATTATATTTAATTTAGGGGGGTGTTAGGGTTTGGGTTAGACTTAGCTTTAGGGGTTAATACATTTATTATAGTAGCGGCGAGGTCCGGTCGGCAGATTAGGGGTTAATACTTGAAGTTAGGTGGCGGCGATTTTAGGGAGGGAAGATTAGGGGTTAATACTATTTATTATAGTGTTTGTGAGGCGGGAGTGCTACGGTTTAGGGGTTAATACATTTATTATAGTGGCGGCGAGGTCCGGTCGGCAGATTAGGGCTTAATAAGTGTAGGTAAGGTAGCGGCGACGTTGGGGGGGCAGATTAGGGGTTAATAAATATAATATAGGGGTCGGCGGTGTTAAGAGCAGCAGATTAGGGGTACATAGGGAAAATGTAGGTTGCGGCGGTGTCCGGAGCGGCAGATTAGGTGTTAATAGTATAATGTAGGTGTCGGCGATGTCTGGGGCGGCAGATTAGAGGTTAATAAGTGTAAGTTTAGGGGTGATTAGACTCGGGGTACATGTTAGGGTGTTAGGTGCAGACTTAGAAAGTGTTTCCCCATAGGAAACAATGGGGCTGCGTTGGGAGATTAACGCTGCTTTTTTGCAGGTGTTAGGTTTTTTTTAAGCCCAAACTGCCCCATTGTTTCCTATGGGGGAATCGTGCACGAGCACATTTTAGCAGCTTACCACTACCATAAGCAACGCTGGTATTGAGGGTTGAAGTGCCGGAAAATTCGGCTCAACGCACCCTTTTTGGAGCCTAACGAGCCCCTCAGACAACTCTCAATACCAGCATTGTTTGGAAGCAGTGGTAGGAAAAAAAGCTGCGTTAGCTACGCGGGTCTTTACCGACAAAACTCTAAATCTAGGCCACTGTTTGTTATGATGGATACTGTATATAAGGTTAAATCACTCTTCTGCTGCAGTTCTAAATACTGATGCTGCTTGGTTACTTGTGCCTACTATGATATCATATAATGGAGTTACCTTATATTTACTTCTATGAGGTTTCCATCTTACTTACTTTTAGTTCCATTTTAAATGGAAATTCTAGCTTCCCTGCCTTTGGGTGTATTATCTCTACCCTCTAGTTCCCTATTACAGGTAGTCATGTACAAACTCCTTACACCTCCAATGACATATTCAAGATTTATTTATTTAGGGAAGACCCCACATCTGCACAATCTGATAGAACACATCTGGATGGAGAAACCACTCCCTTGGCTGGAGATTTTGATGGCTGAGATAATCCGCTTCCCAATTGTCTAAACCTGGTATATGAATCACAGTGATTAGACTTGAGTTGGATTCCATCAAAGAAAGTATTAGAGATACTTCTTTCATTGCTAGGGAACTGCGAGCCCCCCACCCTTGATGATTGCCAAGCCTGAAGAGCTCTGAAAATAGCACAGAGTTCTAAGGTATTGATTGATAACATCGCCTCTTGAGGATTCCAAACTCCTTGTGCTGTCAGAGACCACCAAACAGCTCCCCAACCTGTGACACTTGCATCTGTCGTGATCACAGTCCAGGTAGGACGAACAAAGGAGGCCCCTTGAACAATAAGGTGATGGTCAAACCAACAAGTCAGAGAGAGCTGAGTGTTGGGATTTAAATATATCAGTTGATATATCTGAGTATAATCCCTGCACCATTGGTGCAACATACAAAGCTGTAGAGGTCTTATATGAAAACAAGCAAAAGGGATCACATCCAATGCTGCAATCATGAGACCTAAAACTTCCATGCACATAACCACTGAAGGGAATGATAGGGGCTGAAAGTTTAAACAAGCTGAAACCAATTTTAAATGTCCCTTTTCTGTTAGGTATAGAGTCATGGACACTGAATCTATCTGGAAACATAAAAAGGTGACCTTCGTCTGAGTAATCAAGAAACTCTTTGGTAAATTGATCCTCCAACCATGTCTTTGAAGAAACAACAGAAGTTGTTTTGTGTGAGATTCTGCTAAATGCAAAGATTGAGCTAGTACCAAGATATTGTCCAAATAATGAAACACCGCAATATCCTGCTCTCTGATTACAGATAGAAGGGCACCTAAAAATTTTGAGAATAGTCTTGGTGCTGTTTCAAGGCTAAACCGAAGAGTGACAAGTTTGTAAAGCTTGTTTAGAAAAGAGAATGTCAGAAAATGATAGTGATCATGATGTATCCGAATGTAAAGGTAAGCGTTCTGTACGTCTATTGTGGACATGAAGTGACCTTGCTGAACAAAAGGCAGAATACTCCTTATAGTCACCATCTTGAAAGTTGGGACTCTTACAAAACAATTTAAAGTTTTCAGATCCAAAATTGGTCTGAAAGAATGTTCCTTCTTTGGTACAATAAATAGATTTGAATAAAACCCAATCCTTGTTCCTGCTGTGGAACTGGGACAATTACCCCTGAAAGCTCTAGATCTGAAACACATTTCAGAAAGGCTTGACTTTATACTGTTTTTTTTTGGTACATGGGTAAGAAAGAATCTTCCCAAGGGAGGTCTTATTCTGAATCCTATTCGAAACCCCTGAGAAATTATATTCTGAATCCACTGATTTTGGACAGATTCTGTCCAAACTCTTTGAAATAGCTTTAGTCTGCCCCCTACAAAAAGAAACGGCTTGAGGGTCGCACCTTCATGTAGGTTTAGGGGCAGGATTTGTTTTTTTTATAAGGCTTGGATTTATTCCAATTCGGAGATGGTCTCTAATTAGAGCCAGAGGCCTTAGGGGAAGGAGTGGTTTATTGTTCTCTATTCTGACGAAAGGAACAAAAACAATTGTGAGCTTTAAATTTACCCTTAGATTTGGAATTCCGCAGCGTATTTGTGGCGAGGCTGATTCGCCTTAGTTATCAAAGGCTAGAGACCGGCAAAAGTAGAATTTTGTGACGTAAACTTCGATCCGCCGGACTCAGTCCGACACAGATCGATTCTTACGTCACTCCAGATGTTCCGCACACAAGTGCGGCACAATCTGACTACTTTTGCTAGTTATCAAAAAACTAGCAGGTACGCTCGGCACTTTTCTGGCCCAGCGTACCTGGTTTTCAAACCGCCACCCTGGAGGCGGCGGATCCCATAGGAATCAATGGGAGTCTGACCATAGCGAAAGTACAACTTCGCTGCTGCCAGACATCCCATTGATTCCTATGGGAGCTGTCTACACCTAACACCCTAACATGTACCCCGAGTCTAAACACCACTAATCTGTCCCCCCTACACCGCCGCAAGTAAATAAAGTTATTACCCCCTAAACCGCCGCTCCTGGAGCCCACCGCAAGCTACTCTATACATATTAACCCCTAAACCGCCGCTTCCGGAGCCCACCGCAACTATAATATATGTATTAACCCCTAAACCGCCGCTCCCAGAGCCCACCGCAACTATAATATATGTATTAACCCCTAAACCGCCGCTCCCGGAGCCCACCGCAACTATAATATATGTATTAACCCCTAAACCGCCGCTCCCGGAGCCCACTGCAACTATAATATATGTATTAACCCCTAAACCGCCGCTCCCGGACCCTGCCGCAACCTATATTAAATTTATTAACCCCTAATCTGCCCCCCCTACACTGTCGCCACCTATAATACATTTATTAACCCCTATCCTGCCCCCCACTACACCGCCGCCACTGTAATAAATTTATTAACCCCTAAACCTAAGTCTAACACTAACCCTAACACCCCCCCTAACTTAAATATTAATTAAATAAATCTAAATAATATTTCTATTATGAACTAAATTAATCCTATTTAAAACTAAATACTTACCTATAAAATAAACCCTAATATAGCTACAATATAAATAATAATTATATTGTAGCTATCTTAGGATTTATTTTTATTTTACAGGCAAATTTCAATTTATTTTAACTAGGTACAATAGCTATTAAATAGTTATTAACTATTTAATAGCTTACCTAGCTAAAATAAAAAGAAATTTACCTGTAAAATAAAAACTAACCTAAGTTACAATTACACCTAACACTACACTATACTTTAATAAATTATTCCTATTTAAAACTAAATACTTACCTGTAAAATAAACCCTAAGATAGCTACAATGTAATTAATAATTACATTGTAGCTATTTTAGGAATTATATTTATTTTACAGGTAACTTTGTATTTATTTTAGCTAGTTAGAATAGTTATTAAATAGTTATTAACTATTTAATAACTACCTAGCTAAAAGAAATACAAAATTACCTGTAAAATAAATCCTAACCTAAGTTACAATTAAACCTAACACTACACTATCATTAAATAAATTAAATAAATTAACTACAAATAACTACAATTAAATACAGTTACAAAAAATAAAAAAAATAGGTTACAAACATTTTAAAAATATTACAACAATTTTATTTTAATCTAAGCCCCTTAATAAAATAACAAACCCCCCCAAAATAAAAAAATGCCCTACCCTATTCTAAATTGAAAAAGTTCAAAGCTCTTTTACCTTACCAGCCCTTAAAAGGGCCATTTGTGGGGCATGCCCCAAAGAATTTAGCTCTTTTGCCTGTAAAAGAAAAATACAACCCCCCCCCAACATTAAAACCCACCACCCACATACCCCTAATCTAACCTAAACCCCCCTTAAAATAACCTAACACTAATCCCCTGAAGATCATCCTACCTTGAGTTGTCTTCACTCAGCCGAGCAGCGATGGAACCGAAGAGGAGACCCGGAGCGGCAGAAGTTATCCTCCAAGCGGCGCTGAAGAAATCTTCCATCCGATGAAGTGATCCTCCAAGCGGCGCTGAAGAAGTCTTCCATCCGGGCGATGTCATCTTCCAAGAGGCGCTGAAGAAGTCTTCTATCCGGGCGATGTCATCTTCCAAGCGGGGTCTTCAATCTTCATCCCGCCGACGCGGAACATCCTTCTTTCCCCACGGACTACCGACGAATGAAGGCTCCTTTAAGGGATGTCATCCAAGATGGCGTCCCTTCAATTCCGATTGGCTGATAGGATTCTATCAGCCAATCGGAATTAAGGTAGGAAAAATCTGATTGGCTGATTGAATCAGCCAATCAGATTCAAGTTCAATCCGATTGGCTGATCCAATCAGCCAATCAGATTGAGCTCGCATTCTATTGGCTGATCGGAACAGTTTAATTGTAACTTAGGTTAGGATTTATTTTACAGGTAATTTTGTATTTCTTTTAGCTAGGTAGTTATTAAATAGTTAATAACTATTTCATAACTATTCTAACTAGCTAAAATAAATACCAAGTTACCTGTAAAATAAATATAAATCCTAAGATAGCTACAATGTAATTATTAATTATATTGTAGCTATCTTAGGGTTTATTTTACAGGTAAGTATTTAGTTTTAAATAGGAATAATTTATTTAAGTATAGTGTAGTGTTAGGTGTAATTGTAACTTAGGTTAGTTTTTATTTTACAGGTTAATTTCTCTTTATTTTAGCTAGGCAAGCTATTAAATAGTTAATAACTAGTTAATAGCTATTGTACCTAGTTAAAATAAATTGAAATTTGCCTGTAAAATAAAAATAAATCCTAAGATAGCTACAATATAATTATTATTTATATTGTAGCTATATTAGGGTTTATTTTAAAGGTAAGTATTTAGTTTTAAATAGGATTAATTTATTTTATAATAGAAATATTATTTAGATTTATTTAATTAATATTTAAGTTAGGGGGGTGTTAGGGTTAGTGTTAGACTTAGGTTTAGGGGTTAATAATTTTATTACAGTGGCGGCGGTGTAGTGGGGGGCAGGATAGGGGTTAATAAATTTATTATAGGTGGCGACGGTGTAGGGGGGGCAGGATAGGGGTTAATAAATTTAATATAGGTTGCGGCGGGGTCAGAGAGCGGCGTTTTAGGGGTTAAAATATTTATTTAGTTGCGGCGAGGTGCAGGATCAGCAGGATAGGGGTTAAAAACTTTATTATAGAGGGTGGCGGTATAGGGGGGCAGGATAGGGGTTACTAGGTATAATGTAGGTGGCGGTGGGCTCCGGGAGCGGCGGTTTAGGGGTTAATACATTTATAAGAGTTGCGGCAGGGTCTAGGAGCGGCGGTTTAGGGGTTAATACATTTATAAGAGTTGCGGCAGGGTCTAGGAGTGGCAGTTTAGGGGTTAATACATTTATAAGAGTTGCGGCAGGGTCTAGGAGCGGCGGTTTAGGGGTTAGTAACTTTATTTAGTTGCGGGGGGGCTCCAGGGGGCACCGGTATAGGGGGTAGAATAGTGTAGTTTAGTGTGGGTGTTTAGTGACAGGCTAGCAAGAAAGCTGTAAAAAAGCCGAAGAGCAGCGAGATCGGATGAGTGATAACTATCACAGTCCGCTGCTCATCGCCCCGTACTTGGTGCGCGGCTTTTTGACAGATTTATTGATAACTTAGGCGAATTTTTGCTGGTCCGTGGCGGCGATGTGAGGCGAGCTTAGGCGGGCGTATTGGGCCGGCGAAGACAGGTAAAATAGACACGTTGATAACTACCCCCCCATGTCAGCATTCCAAGATTTAAGCCATAAAGCTCTTCTGGTTAAAATGGCTAAAGACATCGATTTGACATTGATCTTTATAACATTAATTATAGCATCACAAATAAAATGATTTGCATGTTGAAGTAAAACAGTAATGTTCGATCATTCAGAATGTGAAGACAATTGCTGTGCTAAACTGTACAACCAAAAAGTAGAAGCAGCAGCAAAATCAGCCATAGATATAACTGGTCTAAGAATATAGCCAGTATGTAAATATGCCCTTCTTAGATACGATTCAAGCTTCCTATATAAAGGATCCTTAAAAAAAAGTACTGTCTTCCATAGGAATAGTAGTACGTTTGGCAAGAGTGGAAATTGCCCCATCAACTTTAGGAACTGTTTACCAAAGTTCTAAATTGGCCACAGGTATATAGAATACAATTTCTTAAACCTAGAAGAAGCGATAAAAGAGGTACCAGGCTTAGACCAC